>NC_089519.1:19767380-20067380 GCF_963924715.1 Thunnus thynnus
GGGCATGGTTTCCCTCTAAACATCTGACGATGATATTTAGACTTGAGGCTGCCTCAACCAAAAATCCCATCAAACTGTGCACCTGTGCTCCTCCGACTCACATGTTAGAAAACACTCCACTTCACGTCTTTCTCAAAACTTTTAGGACGTATCTTTTCACTCATACTCACACTCACACAAACACACACACACACACACACACACACACACACACACACACACACACACACACACCACGCTACAGCTGGCTGAACATGCTGTAAATGATAAAATCCTGATGTCTCCTGTGTCACTGATCCAGGCAGTCCACATGCTTATCAGCCTCTAGGTCCATGCAGGCCCTCTCAGCGTTACACTGAAATCATTCTTTTTGATATTTTAAGCAAAGAGGAACTGAGAGTAACCACAAATTTCAATTTTCACATCTTAAATCCTTCCCTCCATCCATTGTCTTCCCTTGCCTCTCTTCTTCTTTCTCTCTCCCTCAACTTTCTCTCCCACATCCTCTCCACCCTCCGCCGCCCTCCTTTGCCCTGCTCTTTGTGTAATGAGTCTAATCCATCAGCCAGACAGTATTAATCGTATTCCGATAGCAGTGTGTTCACTCGGTGCTCGCTGCTGTCTCCGTCTCTACGAGTCAATAACCCCAGCTCTAACACCTACACACTGCCTATGACAGATAGGCTGCATGTGTGTTTGTGTGTGTGTGTGTGTGTGTGTGTGTGTGTGTGCATGTGTGCAAGTTTTAAAACCAGCTCAGCACTATGACCAAATTTATTGCAGTCTTTGCCTGGAAGAGTGTCCAAAACACACACAAGATGTAGACACAGACACACACACCACAGCTAAAATGACCACCACTGGACGTGTTGCCAGACCACTTGGTGGCCACAAACTCTTGGTCAGTGACATCATATCCTTTTCCTGTTTGCCTCTTACATGGCTTTACAATAATAAATAGAATAGATAAATAGAATGTGACAGCACATGGACGCGTGTCTGGGTCTATTTGCGAGGGTTTGTGCATCTGCCTGTGTGTGTATGTGTGTGTGTGTGTGTATGTGTATGTGTGCCCCAGTCTGCGTATCCTTTGCCAGGTCAGAAACTTTTTTCACCCACGTCTTTGACCTGATCTGCCACAAACTCTATGACCCAATAAGCTGAAGCAGCCTCCTCCCTTCTTGTCTGTCTCTCACTAGCGGATAATGTATCAATCTGGCGCCCAACGACCCTTTGTCATTTTCAGACTTGGGTTTTCCATCTATTTTTCTCCCCCACAATTTGCTTCATCCATCAACCGCTTGCACTACTCTCCTGATCGCTCAATCATTGCATCAGCCTTTTCATCCATCAGTCATTCACACATTCTATTCATCTGTCATCCAGCAATCCAGCTCACGTAGACGACCGCAAGTGTTGGATTAAAAGTAAAACAGCTGAGTTTGGGGAGAGTGAGCGTGCCAGGCCTCATCCTATATCTGCATTACATTAGTCTGATTCATGCCGTTAAATCGTATTCATTAAAAGCTAATAGCCCATCTGCTGTTTCATGAGTCTCGATGCGGTAAACAAACAACCAGAGACGACATCAAAATAAACATCTAAAGAGCTCATAGACTATTTAACGACTATAAAATATAGAGTTCATTTTTTCCCCCTGTGAAGAACGTTTTTTTGTGATTGACAGCTGAGCTTCGAGGGAAAAGGTTGGTGGTCAGGAATAGCGTGTTTGTACATCAGGAATGAGGGTTATGTAGTGTATCAGTGGAAAGAGGCATGATATGTGTGTGTGTGTTGATGCAAAGACTGTAATGGGTGACAGCGTGTGTGTGTGTGTGTGTGTGTGCATGTGTAGGCAGCAGCACAAGACTGCAATGCTGATGACTTACTCACCCCGGTGTCATTATTCACAGTTTACAAACCATGACAAGACAGGCACAGGCACAGACAATCACACACACACTTTCTCTTTCCCTGTCTTTCACACACACACACACACACACACACACACACACACACACACACACACACACACACACACACACACACACAGACATACACCTCTCTTAATTCAGCTCAGTGCGCGGTTTTGTCTTTCCTTCCCTGTGTTTACCCAGCAGCTTGGGGTGACATGCTGGTGAGGCCTCTTTATGCACACACACACTCACTTTGAATATATTTTACATATTTTTTTTATACTCAGGATTATTTAATGTTGTGTATATTTTTGAGTGTTATGCACCACAACAACACCAAGGCAAATTTCTGTATGCACAAACCTACTTGGCAATAAACCTGATTCTGATTCTGACACACACACACACACACACATGCATGTACACACAGACACAGATATGACTGACAGATTATGTGTGGACACTCATGGTACCCATGATGAATCCTAATAACTTTTGTGATCCCCTGACTTCTTATCTATAACACCACTAGCAGGTCAAAATGTTTCACTTATCCCATGAAATAGCTCAACGTTGACTAGATAGATGGATTGGCATAAAATTTGATACAGACATTTGAATTCAGGATGAATTAAAATGGCGACCCTGGACTTTTCATATAGTGACATTATTAGGTCAGATTTTTAATTTGACCAATAGTTTGTTTATAATCCTTCCCATCAGCCTCAACTGTACTTTGGTGCTAATTAGCAAATGTTAGCGTGCTAACACTCTAAGATGGTGAGCATAGTAAATATTTTACCTGATACTCATCAGCATGTGAGCATTTTAATGTTTGCATACATCCACTGTGCCTTTAATTATAGCCTCACACAACAGCTAACGTAGCTGTGGAGTCTACATTCAGACTGCAGGCAAAAATGGCCCACATTTTTTGCAATGCGACCTCGGCCTGAACAGACATATCAGAATTCATGCAACTTTTACATCACTTGAGATCGACATTCATCACAATTCTGCATTTGCGGGAGTCATTTGGTGAATACAAACATCAAAGACAGCTGCCATGGAGGTAATCAGTGGGAGGACAGGGAGGTGTTAGACCTTGTAAGTATTTGAGATGACACTTCTGCTCACAAATTGGCTGGCTTCCACTGCACATCAACTTATAAATGAAACCATAAACACTGACCTCAGTGGCCTCCATGTTTATTTCTGTACGACAGCGTGCTACATGTGACATCTCTGTTATTGTTCTTTTGCACATGTGGGTCAGTTCAGGACCGTTACCAGTTCACACTGGAATCTGAGATTGGCCACATTTAAAAATTAATGTGAACAGCCAAACAAGAAAATTGGATCTGAGCAATAAATCTGAATTGAGCGCTATGGGTTGCAGCGTGAATGTATTATTGATTGTCAATTGATAATCTGCCAATTATATTCTTCATTGATCATTTGGTCTATAAAACTTCCGATCACAATTTCCCAGAGCCCATGTTGATTTAACTTGCTTATTTTGTCTGATCAGCATTCAAAAACCTACTATCATAGAAGACACAGAAAACCAGTATGTTCATATTTTAGAAGAGGAAACAAATAAATATTTGGTGTTTTTGCTTTAAAAATCATCTTTACAATTAAAGTGAACTCCTATTCTGCGTCTAACTGGTTAACCAGTCAAGCACTTTTACTGGAAGCCATGAATGGACTTTTATATTTGAACATGCTTTTTAATTATGAGATTTATTTAAATACGGTTCCTATACTGGACTCATTTATGCTGCTTTTATCTGTGGTTGACTGATTTGCTTGTTTGTTTGTGTGCACTGGTACTCTCTTCACAAAAGAACTTCCTAATGGAAAAATAAAGTTGTTTGAAAAAAAAATTAACTATCAAAATTGTTGCTAATTAATTCACTGTCAATCAACTAATTGATTAATTTACTTTTTTTCAGCTCTAATTAATCCATTATGGGCTTTTACTGCTTCACTACACCAAAGGTGTCATTTTGTCCGCTTCGGCCACATTCACCAATTGTTGGTCTTTTTTGTTTTTGACATGATTTTATTATTATTTTCTCTGTATGAAGATACAAACATTTACAAAGTGTACAAACTTGTTCACAGCATTTGAGTGGCTCTTCATATTTTTGGTGTTTCCTTCCAGTTTCTGTCTTTACGTGCACATAGATGTAGAAGTTTTTACAGACACAATGAGCGAGTTGGTCATCACTGTTTCAGTAATAGCAGAGGCAGATCAGATTTCTCCCTTCAAGCACTATTAGAGTGTGTGTCACATGTGTGTGTTAGAGACAGAAAGTGTTTCCTCTCCTGAGGCCTCTCATTTGAACTCAGTGTGAGAATGAACCTCTTGTCAATCGTCTACTCAGGGCTGTTTAGGGAAATGAGGGGTTTCATCAGTCAGCCGCTCGGCTCTGGGAGGGCGATGAGCCTGCAAGAGTTTACAGTATCTGAACCCAACACCTGCACAATGCTTTTAGACCAGAGAGAGAGAGAGAGAGACTAGGGGGAGGAGAGGAAGAAGGAGGGGAAGGGGCCAGAGGGGAGGACAAAAAGATGGAAGAACAACATTTGTGGCCATCAGAAAGAAATCCAAGAGCTATTCAGATAAAAAAGAACAAATTGGCAGAAAGGCATAGTTTCTGCTTTTCTTTTATCACTACTCCACCTCCTCCTCTCCCTCTTGCTCCAAATCTATTCAAGATGTCTCCAGACCCCCCCCAGCCTCCCCCACCCCTCTGTTTGCCAACTCCTGGCCATCGCAGGCTCGCTGAAATATTCCTCTTCAAATAGTTTCTCTCCGTCAATGTTGTCTTTCTTTCTTTCACCACCGTAGAGGCTCGGGTCACACACACTTGTCACTCTGGACCAGCTGTCCTGCACCATCTGTCCACTGTCCGCTCTGCACACACACACACACACACACATACGCACACACACACACACACACACACACACACACACACACACTGCAACCCTGGCACTAAAATGTGGCAGTTACTGGCAAAGACACCATGCCCGGGAACAATTTATGTTTATTGGGCTGTGTCAAAATAAATACAATATCTGACAATGATAGGAAAAAGACAAAGAGGGGGTGAGAGACAAAAGAGAGGGAAAGATTTTTTTAAAAAAAACGTGCAAACACTTCCAAACAAAAGCTGAGATCCATTTCCACATGGCCAACAGTGAATATGAGAAGTCATGCATGATCCGGAAAACTTGTACACTTTCTTGATTGGTTGTTGGGGCTTTTTGTGTGTTCGCGCTACATTTTACCTCAACACCATACGTGTTGAAATGAGCGTGTGTGTGTGTGTGTGTGTGCGTGTGTGTATGCTCTGCATTCCTATGAGCAGCAGGTTGGAAAGACGGGCCATGAAAGCAAACAATGTTGGCCACTGTGTGTCCTGGACTCCAGCCAGATAACACACATGCATGCAAATACTGTATACATGTGCGCACATACACATATAAACACACATGCATACACATAAATCAATATCAATAAAAAATGCATCACTTAAGGATTATATGTTCACTGGAGAAACAAACACTTTACATTCATGAATTTGCATTTGAATTCATGTGTTACTTCATTTGCATTTTGTCTTGTCCACTCTGCACTCTCTCCAGTCTAATAAATGCAAACATATCTGAAAAAAATATACTTATACTTATGGTGCCTCTAAATATACGGTTTATTTAAGCCTTCCTTAACTCACTTCCTTATTGTTACTTTACTTGCTGTTTGAGCTTCACAGTGTTTAATGATGTATGTGCACTAGAAGGCTGTTTTCACATTCATCTCTTGAAGAAAGAGTTTTCTCTGTGCTCACCTTGAATCTGAATTTAATTGCGACATCACATCTAATTTGGAGCCAATCGTGGTCCGGTATGCAACCTACACAAGTGTGATGTGGAAACCCGAAGCCTCCAGTGCACATACACTGAGAGAGGGCCTTTAGCTGAGGTAGGAGACATCATCTAAACGTTTTAAATGAAAAATATTTCCATAATCCTAGATTCCGAGGGAGAATATATGCAGTCTTTTTAATATGGTAATTGAATTTTATGGTAGAGAAAAACATATCAAACACAAATTATTATTCAACGATGAGCATTTCTGGTGGCTTGACACATGTCTCATGGGGATCTTTAAGCCTATTTGCCCATTTTTTCCAAGTGGCTGACATCTCGTTTTAAAACGAGTCAATCTGCCAAAACAAGCAAATGTTATTGTTTATTGCCCAACTAAACTGCCACCATTGTTCATACGCCAGACCCCCTGCTCAACATCAAGAAATCCCTCAACTTAATCCAACATGTGAATCAACACTGAAAGTCTGGCATATTTTACAAAAATACTTTTTTTCATACTGATGTTTGTGTTCTCAAATATATTTCATCATATTTAACTTTATCAGATGTGAAATGTCTCTCTTCTGTAACACCATGAATGGTGTTTGATCACACATCCCGACCAGCCGTGGCTAATTTGGTGCAGCACATCTCATTTCCACATGACAAGTTCAGACATTTCAGCGATCAGAGCTGAGTGATGCCACTGTTCCATTAACTAACCGCATTGCTACACAAACTATTTGGTTCGAAATATGACCCACCATGCTACAATGTCCACGATGAGGTTTGTGTCCCAAATATAGAGAATATGTTCAGGTCAGAGCTTGATGAGTGACTTTAGATAGGCGACATTCCAGTGACGGGGACATAGGGGGCGCTATCTGAGCAACAACACCAACATATCAGACTGCTTTTTGAAGGCTATCGCTAAATTAGATTAGCAGGGTGTGTGTATGTGTGTGTGTGTGTGTTTGTGGGTGCACCAGGAGTGTCATATTAGTTGGTATAATGCATTGAACAGCTGTGACACACATACACACCCACACACACACACACACACACACACACATGCACACACGCACACAAAGACAAAGATACCAACACTTGCATACACATAAACTGATTAACATTACCAGAATATCACACTCTAGCCCTGACCTCTAAGAAATTGATTGACAAGCCGACTGTTTTTAAATGCATGTGTGTGTGCGTGTGCGTGTGTGTGTGGGGGGGGGGGGGGCATGCATGAGTGTGAGTGTGTGTTCAAGTGTGTATCGGTGACACAGTATTCAATGTGTGTGTGTGTAATGGAAGAAGTGGACTGATGTAATGAGGCTGTAATAAGGCTGAAGCTTAATCCTGGTGAAGACAGACATAGACCTCTCACCCCTGCCTACACACACACACACACTCACTTTTTCTTTTTCCTTCCTCCTTTCCTTCCTTCCCAATCTGCCTCCGTTTCTCCTTTTGCCACTTTATCTTTTCTTTTCCTTTTTCTTCCTCAACAGAACCCTTTGTTCTTCCTTCCACCAACACTTTTTTCCTTAATCCCACCTTCTTTCCCTCCTTCTAATCCTTTTCTGTGTCCCCACGCCCTCCTTTCCTACATTCTCTTTTTCCTTTCCTTCCTCCTCATTTCCTCCCTTCCTTCCCACAATCTTTCCTGCTTCTGATTTTCCTCCATCTTTCCTCCGTCCTCTCCTGACATTCCTTACTCTCTCTCTCTCCTTCCATTAGTCCCACTTTCCTCTTACCTGCCTCATTTTCTCCTTCCTTTACATCTTCCATCTTCCCTAGCATCTCCTCCTCCTTCCTTCCTTCTTGTCTTCTCTCCTAACATTTCCTTTGCTCAGTCACTTCTCTTCCTCCACTCCCTCCCTCCCTTTTTCAGTCTTTCTCCCTGTCTCTCGGTGAATACCAAAGAGGGCGTGCATGCTTCCTTTAAGTCCTCCACATTAAGCAAGGCAATAAAATACTACCAAATAAACACACACACACACACACACACGCACACACACATACGCACACACACGCACGCACACACACACACACACACACACACACACACATACACGTACATGCCGTAGTTTAAGAGTCACTGTGGTTGCTTCCAAATAGTCTCAGTCTATTTCACACTCCAGACACACATTTCCCACCACAATTTATTGTCCTGAGGTGGCCAGGACAGGACTCTCTCTCTCTCTCTCTCTCTCTCTCTCTGTCTCTCTCTCTCTCTCTCTCTCTCTGTCTCTCACACACACATCCAGGTTGTCGTGATTTCCTGTCTGGTCCAGGTTTTTGAGGCAGATGTAGTTTTCTGTTTTGGGTTTCATCAAAGGAAAGGATTCTCCAGAAGTTAAAGCTATTAACAGTGTGATTCTTGCATAAGACCCTTTACTACTATCATGACCTATGTTCACAACAAAAACAAGACTAAAACTAAATAAAAATTAATTTTTGAAAACAAGAACTATAACAAAATGTATTACATTTTTCATCATCAAATAAAAATTAAACGTGAAAGAAGCACAAATGGACAAATGAACTAATCACTTTAAATGCAAAGTCTCAATGACTTGCATGCATCTGCAAAATCACACTCTGTAGCTCCTGATTAGTAAAACAATATCCTCCACCAGCCAAAAATACCTCCTGTTCAGAAGTTGATGTAGCCACTTGACCTGTTGCGCTACCATTAATAAGAAGCATCTTGGATTCAGTGTCTGACTTTAGTGGTTCTTGGAAGAAACAGCTTTATGGACTAAATTCATCCACAGTGCCAACAAAACAGCTGGGACAAACCATGAATACATGCATGTTAGCACGCTGATATTTATAAATAGCTAAGCTGATGTAACATTATCAAGTGCTATGGATGTGAATGTAATGTTAATGTTACTTTGAGTCGGGTATCTTTTGCTTTTCAGTCAGAAGAAATTAGTAAATTCCAGGATTATTGTTGTATCATTGCAAAGAAGAGTGACATGGACACTGTGTGAGTGAACAAGTAAAGAGTGACTTTTCTGCTAACCTTGCAATAGATGAGAACTATGCCTGTAACCATGGTAACTGTACTTAACAAAGATGGTGACAGCTGCAGTCCTCAAAATGCTTAGAAGAAATCAAAATTGAAATGGCATGAGAAAAATTTGAAAAAAATTTCACAGACGTAAACCAGACTAAAACTGAATCAGCTGCCAGAATCAACACTGCTATAAGATCATTGTTATTTTATTTTTAGGGTTCCATTTAACAACAGGCCAAGTAAAAAAGAATTGACCTCTTGGCTACTTCGGGTAGCTTTTTTTTTAATCTTCAGTTCATTTGGGGTAGAGAGAGGGGTTTGACCTGCAACAAATGTCTGCAGCTGGAATCTGACTGTGGACATTGTGGTTACACGCATGCATCTTAACAAGAAGGGTCCCGAGATTCCCCAGAGTTGGGTAGCTTTTGTTTCTCTGCTAAACAATGGGCGTCGTCACTCCAAAATTAACTAATAAAATCAAATGTTATAATAAAATCTGAAATCTTTCGGTTTCATGTCATAATCTGCAACATTCACAGACAAGTGTTCATGTTCATTCTTCTTCTCTATAGAGACCGATGTAAATCAACAGTGACTATCAGCTGATGTATTAGTTGATGGTGCACCGTGTTTACCAAGTTCTAGTGGTAGTTGATGCAGAACGCACTTTTCACTCTGTATGTGAAGTTTTTGTGTGTGTGAACTTTTTAAGACAAATGACAGCTTCAATGGTCTTTGTCATCGACTCTTTTCTTGTTCCCGAGCATGACACTGAAAATGGAGAAAACCACAAAATCTCTCAAAAGTTTTGACAAAGAGAACAAGGCGATGTCCATTTATGTTGCCAGTCTCTTAGCAACTGTGGTTTATATGAGTTTAACCGCTTGAACACCAATCATATTGCGCACTCGACTTCCCATGTCGACAAAATAACCTCATGAGTTCTGTCTGAAAGTGACATACATTTTTCCCAGGAAAATCTCCTCTGGAGCACAGGAAGTGATGCGTTTAATGTTTCCAGCAGCAGCAACAGTGGTTTGCTTGGAATAAACAGAAGAACCACTTTGGCAAACAGCGGACAAAAGTGTGTGACCTACAGGGTTGTCAGGTTCACAAGTTAGTAAAACTGGGCAATGTGCACAGGATAGAATTCGTGGAATATTATTTACAGAAAGGGTTTGACCATCTACTGTAACTGGGTCTGACTGCACAGAGAAACCACACAGACAAAGTCTCATGTGGCTCTAGTGACCTACAGGAACAGCAACTGCACCCGACAGCGAATGCAACGCATACTGGCGCCCCATACTGGAGAATTGTCTACTTGATTGACAGGTGATTTGCGGGAAGTGCATCGCCAAAAACAGCACAGAAATGACCACTTGTGTAAAAACTCACAAGATCACCACTTAAACACAGCACAGACGTCTTTCAAGGAAAATGGTGCAACTTTAACCGCACTGCTTATATTCATTGTACCAGTCACAGTGGGGCTGGTCGTAGCGGATTGGAGAGGTTGGCGTAGTGACATTGTTTCTTTTTACCGCAGGGGTCTTGGGAGGCCCCAGTTGAGGCCATAGTGAGGCGCTGGAGCGGGCTGCCTGACTAGAAAGAGAGCACTCTAAATACTGACAGGCAGCACTTGAGACAGGCCTGGGAGTGCAGGGGTCCTACTGAGCTATTGTCACCCACCACACAGGTTAACAAGACACTGCACCAGCCTCTGTCTTTCACTTCTCGTGCACTTTGTCCTCTTTTATCACCTCACTCTCGCACACACGCGCTCGCCTACATGCTCCCCCATAACCTTTTATCTGTTTTAATTTTTCTTTTCTTTCTCGTTCTCCCTCCAATTTCCATTCCTACAGATAAAGGAGGGAAGACAGAGCGGTGAATAAGAAAACAATTCACTCATAAGGAAATAAAGGAGCGACTTCTCACCTCCAATAATGACTTTATTCCCCCTACACGTTTTTTTTTATTGAATTAGGCTGTTCCTTTTTATTCTGCTCATCAGCCGTTTACTGTATATCTCTCTGTCCTTCTCTCATCTCCCTCTCTCTCTCTCTCTCTCCTTCTTTTCTTTGTATGTCTCTCTCTCTCTAGTGTATACAACCATTCATAACTCTAGGTTATCATTTAAAAACGCTTTCAAATCCAAGCCCTCACAGAGGAGACAGTATAAAGAGGCTGCTTGCGTGCACCGACACACGTACACATACAAATGTACACGCGCATGCAGGCACGCACGGACACACACGCAAAACACAACTACAGATGGTCTGAAATGAGAGTAACCGCACACGTAAACAAACTCGACAGAATACACACACATACATGATTATCAAGCAAATTTTTTTTTTAGATAAAACCACGCACACCCTGTTTTTCTCAGGTAAATATACAGATGCTAAGTGGTATCTAAGAAACACCAGTAATTACGCTAAAACTCTCTCACACACACGCACACAGCGAGGGAGGGAAATCCCTGATTGCTGAGTTTATTATTCTGTGTTGACTCCATAGAAATAAGGCATTTTTTTCCCTTATAACCTCTCTATGTCCTCTTTCTTCCTCTCCCCTCTCCCCTCTTCAGTCTCTCTTTCTCCTCTTTCTCTTCTTCCGTTCTCTTCATTTTCTTGTCTGTCTGTCGGTCACGCCTGGCTGCCATTCTGTCATCAGTCCCTGTTGCTCTTTCTCTAAAAGCTCTTAGCTGCCCTTAGGGCTCAACTTATAATATTACAGTACACCTCAAGTCTCTCTCTCGCTGCCTTTTCTCTCACACACTAATACACTAATGGAAGAAAGACATACAATAGCAGCAGTAAGTGAGCAAAGAGCCACTGGACACAGAAAGAAGGAGCATCTTAAAGAGCCTTTTGAGTCTTTCCATCACACACACACACACACAAATAGCAGCTGTGGTCAGATTAACGTCTTGGACCTCTGGCCCGATCAATAAGCTCTAGTGGGTGTGGTAATGTGTTAAAATAACCTTGAATGATAAAAAAAACATTTTTGAGAGTAATTAGGTGACAACTGTACTTGGAAAACGAAGAGTTTTACAAAAAGCTGAAATGCGTAGTCTGATCTGTCACACTCGGTTGTTGCTTATTTTGTATTTCCATTTAATATTAATGGATCCCAGGGAGATTCATATCTGCTAGGCTAGCTAATCAGAAGCCTAATAAAGCAGAAAGCATCACACTGTTTGAATATTAACTAAACACACACTGACACACTGATTAGACAAAGAGAAATGTACACATCTCCATTCAGAACCAGCCTCAATCAACCCAAAGAACAAACTGGTTTCTCCGCACTGCAGCATACCGCATACTGTGTATGCATGAGAGGCTGTGCATCTGTGTGTGTGTGCGTATATGTGTGTCTGAACTGCATAATAGTTAACTGTATCATACCTTAACCACGGGAAATACCCACCGCACGTTTCAACTCCATGCGTGTCGATGTTTGTGTGTGTTTATGTACATTTGTGTGTGTGTGTGTGTGTGTGTGTGTGTGTGTGTGTGTGTTTGTGTGTTTGTGTGTGCATGTGTATGTGCATGCATAAGCGTGGCGGGGCGTTAGGAACTGCTCTATTGATGAGAGAATGAAGTCATTTTTCAATGTGGGGTTAAGCGCTGCATTATTGCCGCCTCATTTGGCTCCTGTGGGCCACCATAGCCCTCCCGTCTGGTTTCCATGGAACAGAGAGAGAACAGAGAGGGGAATGTCCCTGCTTACCAGACTGCAAGTTCATCCATCAGCTCACACACACACACACACACACACACACACACACACACACACACACACACACACACACACACACACACGTGCATGCACACACACACTCACAGGGGTAGGCAATAAGGGCTTATCCCACTCACAGTCAACTTTCCCACAAAGTTGCAACAAATCAAGAGCAGGAGCGCTAAGTCTCCTAAAGCCAGCCAATATCACATTATACGCTAGTTGTGCTTGGGTATACAGAGCTGCACTGAGCGGTGCGCTGCTGTAAAACCAATTCACCTAAAAGGATAGAGTTTCTGCTACTACAGCCCATACAGTCCACAGAGGCTAGACTGTAAACTAAGGAAGTCTTAAAAAGTCCACAACGCTACTGTAGGGACACTAATTTTGCAGTAGTCTTATGTTTGCAGCTGGGTTTCCTGCGCTCCTTACGTGTCTGTGTGTTTTATGAGCATGCATTGAGCAACATAAGCGTGCACCAGTGTAACAGTTCACAAACACTGTAGGGATTGTCCGCAGTAATGGGATGAGACGAGCAGGCTCAATGTGCCCATGCACCTTTGTGTGTGGTTGTGTGTGTGAGTGTGTTTGTGTGAGTGTGTGTTGTGTATGTTCGCTGTTTGAACAAGCGCTGAACATGAGCCAACCATGTCAGTGAGCATTGTCAGCTCACATAATAACTACATTCCTCTGGTGATATCATACAGAGCAGATAGAGAACAGCTTCACTATAAAGACAGCGAGAGATGGATGAACTGTCCTCATTTATAAATATAAACTTTGCCAATTTTCTCGACAGAGTTCAGTAAAAACTTCCTACAGGCTGGGTCCATCCCTCACTTCCCCTTTTTCTTTCTTTCCCTTTATCCCCCTGAAGTCGAGTCTCTCTCCTTTTCTCAGTTTACTGTAAACATCTCCATGTATCACTGTCATGTCAGCACATTCATCTCCTATAGAGGGCCAGCGTCCATGCAGCGCTCCATTCACCCTCATTTACGCACTCACGCTGAGCACAGAGCGCACTTACGCACACACATAAGCGTCTATGCTCACATGTATGTGCACATGCCAACCACACACACACACACATAAACGTCGACAACCTATTGTGTGTTCAGCCTGTGTGATGTTTTTATGCTTTAGGATCCATTTATCACGCTGACACAAAAGAACATGAGAGCATGCACAAAATGAAACTCTGCATGTACACAAACACTCAAGCTGTTAAACTCGGTCTAACCGTGCATTGTGCTTAATCACTAAAGGCGAATTTTAATACACATCATCGCTTTCTTTATTGCAAAGTTGGATGAGTTTCCTCAGAGAGAAGATGGGATATATCTCACTGAATAAATCTATGAAATTCAACTCTCCAAACTATATTTCATCTCTACTTAATGCAATTATGGCAGATGATCCGACGGTTGCTTAACCTTGAATGTTCCTAATGCGCATACTAATTTTGGCAATACTATTCAGGCACTGCACACCTTTTATAAAGAATGAACAAACAGTATATGTAGATTTTACAGATTTATTATAAGATGTCTTTTAAGTGAAGTCAACTTAGGTCAATTGTATTCATAAAATATAGACAAAAATTACAAATTTGTCACAGAGGGCTGAACATATGTATTTTCACCTTAGGTATTTAGTAAATAGAGTTTCAGGCAGTATAAAAGTATAAAAGTGAAGCAGAAAACCACCACTTTACATGAAAGAGGTCTTGATGTCGATGAGACTAGCTGGTTTAAAAAAAAAAAAAAAGGATCTATAACTTACTGTACGTGACCACAAGTATTTTTTTACAGACAGTCACAAACTGGTCAGAGGGGCCCTGTGAGGCAAAGGTGATCCATTTGGATCTATCTCTACTTCCCCTGTGTCTATAAAAAGCAGTGGTGTCACATAGTGAGATCTCCTGTCTCCTCTCCCAGACTCTCTGACGAGGTGTCAACCCTTCTCAGCTCCACCTGACACAGATGCCACATACCAAACATCTTCACTCCTGTTTCGTGTGCGTGTCTGTGTTATCATCTTTCTATTTGCGGTTTCTCTGTTTGTCCATCGTGTTAAGACCGAGCAGACAAACAGAATCGCTGCACACAGTTTACACAGAGCAAATGGGGAACACTCTCTGTTCTCTTTGGCTTTCCTCATCATACTGAGAGGCATTTGGTTCAAGTCTATTGCCCTGACAATCAAAATGCCTCCTGTAATGCTATCATCACACAGCAGCACCCCCAGCAACTGTATTACACCCATTCAGAAGGACACATAACTTTATTAACTCACACACAGCGTGGCGTGTCTCTAAAAGCAGCAGGCCATGCAGGCCGCCTGTCATCCTGATAACATAACTTTATTAGCCAGTCTATTGACACGGTCACAGACAGCAGCCTCGCAAGCTCAAAAAGTTCATTAAGTCGTTTGTGGCCGGCCTTCAAAACAACACAACTTTATTACAAGCAGCATTGGCAGACATGTACACAGCAGTGGCCACTCAGCTGCCAAAGGAAAGATTGGAATTACATTATGGAGGGAACAGAGGGGCAGAAACAGAGGTGTACTGGAAATGGACCTTAGCGGCATGTTCTATCACACACAAAGACAAGGCTTTCCTCTTTGCTCATAATCTCTGTGACTAACCAATTGTGCAAATGAAAATGGCACAAAGACGCTAATGACATTAAGAGAGCTAAATTCTGAGGTCATGCACATCTAAAGCTCATTGATTTTGGTTTTGACTCATTTTCACAGATAATGTCCAGATTTCTTAAAAGGTGCAGATTCAATTTTCAATTGTCTTCCCAGCTGCAAGAAGCTGCTAAATGAAGTCCTTGTGCAACAAACACTTTTAAGCTAATCCTGCAGTCAGGAGACTTTACAGAAAGTAAGGAGAAAAATAGGAAAAAAATGGTACGAGGTGATGATTATGCACCAGACTTTATTGAAATAAATTTAAAAATAAGAAATAGTTAAACAGTATTTGTGCTGTGAATGGTATTTTTTAAATTAAAATTTCATCCAGACTTTTGTATTATAGAATGTTGATATTATATTTATATTCAAGTTATATACATACATGTAACTAGGATTAAAAAAAACTTTTTAAAAACAAAAAATTGAAATAAATCAGCCCATGTATACCCGAAAAAACATCCACCTAATACCACATATTCTTGTTATTTGTTGGTTGTAGTTAGTCAAGGCAGCAAATCACATGAGTGCATTGAGTATGTCTGCACACAAGCATGTGGGCACACACACACACACACACGCACGCGCGCGCGCGCGCGCACACACACACACACACACACACACACACACACACACACACACAGTTGGATTCCTTGACTCAGTACCATGTGGCATTTGCTTATTGAATGCTTTCCTCCGGAACACATTCATAATTTATGGAGAGATTGGATCTGTCTCCACAACACACCCACCCCTCCCATCCTCTCCCCCCTCCCATCCTCTCCCCCTGCCCTCTGCCCCCCATCTCTGTCCACCTCCCTCTTTCCTCCAATAAACACTTCACTTACTATGACACAAACACAAAGCAGCAAAGTGCTTCTTTTAAAAATTTCCCTCTAAAGTATTTGATTGAATTACACAAAGTTAGAGATACTAAAATAAACTGATATCACTCCTTTTTCTGCTGTTTTTTTTTTCTCTCTCTCTCCAGGGATTTTCCCAGTAAGTGATGTTACTAATTGACCAATCAGGTTGCACTAACAAGGCTGTCAGACCGTGTTAGGATCAACCGCCAATCACGGCCCGCTGAGTTGTCTCCCTGGGCAACTGTTAGCCAATGACCTGCAAGAATCTGACTCGGAGCGATCGCAATCAACCACCAGAAGCTGATACACAAAATACACACAAAAACACACACCAAAAAGATGCACAAACATGAACGACTTAAGTCACAGAGGGTAGCAATACAGGCAAGACAGTTATTTACAAAGGGTGAATAAATCGTACGTGTGTGTACGTGTGTGCACCATTACTTAAAAACCAGGAACAAAGACTTTGCTGCCCATTAGTGGCCAAAAGCTTGAGGGCAAGAACACACACACACACACACACACACACTTATACACACTCACACTCACACAAACACACACTGAGCTTTGTTCATTTCTACGTCTTTTAAGACCATCTCTGCCCCTAGCATGTAAAAAGTCAGAACAACCTTTTCATGCTACCATACTGTATGGTTCTTTCTATCTCTTTCATCTTTTTTTTTTTTAGCTCTTTCTCTCTTTCTCCATCACACTGTGCTGCCCCTTAACCTCCTTTCCTCTTTTAATTTGCCCACCTGACTGCCTCTTGTCTCCTTTCACCATCACTTTACTGCTTCTTTTTTTTAAACCGCTCCTCTGTATCTTACTCAGCTTTTCTTCACCTTATCCCTATTTCCTCTCTCCATCCAACTTGGAGCATTTCTTGAACTTCTCTCTGTCTTTTTTTTTTAAAACTTGTCTCTCTCAATTTACTTTTTCTTTCTGTCCATCTTTGTCTTCTTCTTTTAGCCTCGAGGGAAAAGGAGTTGTAAAGATGCCACTTTTATGTAAGTAAGACAGCGGGTTGCCTCTTCATGCCCCAGTCATGGTCAGTGGAGCCTACGTTATTAACACACACACACACACACACACACACACACACACACACACACACACACAGATTCAGCTTCTGTCTCATGACCACAGTGGTAATCAAGGATTGACACACTCACACACATATGCACAGGCAGCTTGTTAGTATGTTAATTTTTGCTGTGCATATGAATGATCATCTGAGCGCAAACAAACACACACAGCGGCCATCTGCTCCACTGAGGTGTGTGTGTGTGCACTTCTGTGTGTGTGCATGCGGGCACGTGTGTGTTTTGCCACTATTGCTCTGCTTTAAATGTCACTTTTGTCTCAGGAGAAGACAAATTCTCTTCATTGTGAGAAAGACATTTTCTCTCAATCTCGTATTTATGTACACGAACAACACTTATACTGAGATAGACACCCAGTGGCAAACACACAAACACACACACACACATGTCTACCAGCAGTAGGAAAACCAGAGCCCTGGGATCAGCGGAAAAAAAACTGAGAGCATGACGATAGCTGACATTCCAGGGAATGCTGCAATACCTCATAGCGCGCACACCCACACATGCACACACACACACACACACTGAAAGAGAAGATGCTTGTGTAATGGAGACAGATAGAAGGGTAATCCCAATTTCATCTTTCCAGAAGGGTAGTGGATTAGAGGAGGATTAGGACAGTATCATGACAAGATTATGACACACATGAAGCTCTGCTGCACTAAGCCCATTACTCCCTTTTCTGTCTTTTGTCAGTGCGCGTGTGTGTGTCAGAGTGTGTGTGTGTGTGTGTGTGTGTGTGTGTGCAATTGAGTGAATGAATACATGTCTGCCTCAATACATTCTACAGGATGAAAACGTGTGGAGCCTGCTGTTAGGTTTTTTCCTTGGGGAGAGAACAGAGCATATTCGGAAGGAAATGTGTGTGTGTGTTTGTTGAGGGGGTGCACATTGGGTTAGAGGGGTTCAGATGTATTTCTGATGCTTCATACAACATATGGGTCATTGCTGCAGTCCCCCAGGGGTGGAGGAGGGGTCAGAAATTGGGGTTTCGAGAAGGAGGGTACTTGTTCAGTATTTTGAACAAGGTTCACTGAGCTTTTGAGTGATGAGACGTTCACTTGCGTGGGTGAAGTGGGGGATGAGCCCAGTTCAGTGGCTCGTGAGTGAATTGCAATTATGATGAGCAAATGGAAGACTGTAACGACCAGATCAGCAAATAGGAAACAGACCTCCGCCGGAGCGCTTTGGTCTTGGCTTGCACTTTGTGTCTGTGTACAGTACCAGCGCAGGCGGTGTGGAGAGCTGTTAAGTTTATGGGCTATGTGAGAAGGTAGCAACGAGAGGTCTGACAGTGTGATGTTATTTTTGGTCCAGGGTTCTTAGGTAACTAAAGGCCAGACAGAAAGACAGATAGAAAGATAGAAGGCCAGGCCGGCAGACATGAGGGTCGACACACGGACAAGCAGAAAGCCTCACAAGTGAGAAGTTAAATGACCTTACCAGAGTTGTTTTTTTGTTGTTTGTAGTTGTTTTAGCTTATTACAAATCATGTACGATTTAAGTTTTTGTCGTTATTTTTCAAATTTATATTGTTCTCTTTTAGATTTTTTACTTTTCCAGGCATCTATTCATTTCTGTCAATGCTGAAAATCAATAAAAAGTCACAAAAACCTGAAGATTGAGTTGTGTAATCCATCACACTGAACATCACGTCTGCATTAGCATTTGTTAAAGTTTCATTATAATCGCTTGGTAATGCAGAGTAGACTTTTCAACTCAGTCTGCTATTTTACTGCTTATGTGTGACTCGTAGTAAATGAGCTAAAACATGTAAAATGACTGGTATGGTCCTTTAAGATTGTGAACAGTGTTTGGGGATGTAGTGCCGAAACAATCAGTTAATTAATCAACTGACATAGAATTAATTAACAAAAATTTTGAGAATTACTTAACTGTTTAACTGTAATAAAGCAAAAACGAGAAAACATTTTCCCCTTTCTAGCTTTCAAAAACATGAGTTTTTTCTTCTTTTCTCATTTTTGTATTATTGCAAATTGAATATCTTTAGATTTTGGACTGTTGGTTGGACAAAACAAGCAACTTTTTTCAGACATTGCATAGACATTCAATCAACAAATTAAAATAATTGTTAGTTGTCGTCCTGTTTACATGCATGACTTCCTGTGCATTTGTGTGCAATACCCTGATTTATGACCCATGTACTTGTGCTTCCTGCAACGCTATTATTTCATTTTCCTTTGGAGGAAATCTTCAGCTCTTGGTGTTTAGTATTAACCGAATCATAATCTTTCCGTTACTTTAATGGCGTGAGCAGCGGGTTGCCGATAGTGTGAAAGGATTTCCGATATTTATAAAACACTAATATAGAGGGAATTTTAATGATCACATGTACATATTGGCTCATTCAACAAAGAAGTAGTGAGGAGGAAAAGATTTGTTCACCATCATTTTGTTTCGCTCAATCAATACCCGCCTTAAGTGACAGAGAGATTAAAGGGGAGGAACGGGTGAGTTTAAAGAACAGAGGGATCGAGAGAGGGGAAGGCAACATGAAGAGAGGGATGAAGGATGATGTTGGCATGGTGAGGGGGAAGCATGTTATGACATCAGACGTCGTTAACCAATTAGACAGGGTGTTGCAGGAGAGTGGTTCCAGCAGCCACTAAAAGCCTCTGTGTCACTGACCTCAGGAAGAGAGAATTTAATAACAAACAAGCTCTCCTTTCTCTTTTTTTTTCTCCATCATCCTTTCTTTTGCCGACAGCCACTTCAGTAATCGTCGCCTTTGTCCTTCCTGAGCTGTCAGACCCTCATTTATGTTGAGCTGAGCAAACCTGCCCATCTGGAGCACTGGGCTCTGGCTACTTAAACTGCGTGTCAAGGCCGCAGATTGTTTGCTGATTGCTGCTGGGTTTCCACATGACCAGATTAGCAATTAGCTTTAACGAGCTTCAGTCAAAAGGTGAGACTGCAGAACAATCTCATTCAAGTTTTGATTTAGAAAAAGGTTAAGGGACACTTGAGCTAAAGTAAAGAATTGAACTACCTGCTTAGAGAAGATTACTATGGTTCAGATGGGCAGATGATACAGTACAGGCTGTTAAAAAGAGATATTTATGTCTATGTTCCAATCCATTTTATCACAGAGGAGGAAATATCTTTCTTTGAAACTCTGTTGCCCTTGTAAAAAAGACAATCTGTCCCAGAGCTTATTTTCACACAAACACACACACATGTAGTTACAGCACGAGAACAGCTGAGCTTTAGATTGCTCCACAATCCCCCCGTGACCATGAGTTTGGGCCAGAGGGGTGAAATAAACTTACCACCTGCTACTGTTAGTCCTCGCACACATACACACACATGCACATACACACACACTTTTGCCTAACATCTGCCACTGCAGTCCCTTGTGTTTTGCCAACACCGGAAACTTTCAGACTAATAGTCACAGTTCAAGGCAGTGCTTACAGTTTCCCAGCTTTTAATGGCTGTTCGACTTACATCATTAATGCATATCAATCACCATAAACACACATACACACACACACGTGCAGTAGGCACATACAGCGGGATTTGTATCATTGAGCTGTGAATAACAGAGCTGAAAGCCTCTGCGGTGAGTATTGAGCTGTTATAGCTCAGAAAGAGAAAGCAGAGCAAGCACAAAGAGGGAAAGTAGAAAAAGAAAAGAAGGGAGAAAGTGACTGAGAAGAAGAGAAATACATGCAAAACTAGTGTGATTAAAGGGTTGGACAAAATAACAGAAACAAACAGAAAACAGAAAATATACTATTATCTATTATATATATATATATGTATGTATACTATTAAATATATAATTATCTTGTAAGGTGCATATCACTTGGAAAGCAGCAATCAAGTCCTCCAAATGTGTAGGATATACTGTAACGTAATTCAATACAAGATTTTGTTCAGGGCTTTCATCACTCTTTTTATACTCCAAATTAGAGGATACTTATGTTGGCATGATTATGGGAGAGGAGCTTCTTTGTTACTTCTATTGTGGGACTGCCCAGAGGTGATTTGTACGCTTACTCGATCAGAAACCTGAAGCAGTGTCCTCATTATCTATGAGCCTTCTTTTTTTGACATTGGGTCGTCCCTCAGCAAAAAGAACAATTATAATGAACTTGAAAAAGTGTAAACCATATTGCTTTGCAATAAATAGATGGCTGGAGGACTATCTCGATCTCTTAAAACACAGAGAGAGCAGTGGATTATCTCTCCCTTGGGGCAACAACAAGGACACGGTCGGGAGCTTCATGGAGACGCAACATGTAATTTAGCTCTTGTGCTGTCGACAGAATCGTGTTTTGTCCTGTTTTGCAGGTAATAAAATCTTAATGGGACTAAAACTGAGGTGCATCTGTTATTTTTTGCACAATTTCAGTAGGTTGTGAAATCTTAAAGGCGATGGTTAGGATTTTAACTCTTGGTGTATGTGGCAGGGCTTCACAGCTGTTAAGTATATTAGTCCATAATATTTACTGTGGATGATAAAGACTGTTTGAAACGCCTGGACACACTCACGCACTCATGCACACATGTACACAAGTGGTCATGGAGGACAAACAGCGATCAAACGTCCAGCCCCGCTCATCTGACTCTCTTTCATCTTTGCATGCTAATTAACCCTGACCTGAAACCTCCCAGCGCTTAATTGCTGCCATGGAAACGGCTGCCATTTGCAGAACCGCCGCCCCGTACACACACACACACACACACACACACACAAACCAAATGTACCGTTCAATTAGACCCATCCATTCTGCTTGACTAGCAACAATCATCACCATCAGCGCATCAGATATCACCTGTCTCTGTCTGTTTCTGCCCCATCGACTCATAGAGATGTAGAGGCAGAGAGGAGGAAGAAGGCAGAAAGAAGGATGGGGGGGGGGTGTACATAAATCTGAAGGGATAAAAACAGAAATCGCTAAGGACCTGTAAGATATGCTCAGAATTTTAATCTCAAAGTGTTTGCAAAACAACAACAAGAAGCAAGAACATAAAAGCGTTGGAAGGTAAGAGGAGTCACAGAAGGAGGAACGCAGCCCAGTCGAAACACTATAAAAGTCAGCCAAGCCAACCCAATGGCTTTTATCTCCTCAGAGAGCCGATTGAGGGAAATGAAGCAGGAGATGGGTGCACTACTGTAATTATAGAAATGCAGATTCAATGTATTTCCCTCCCTCTGTCTTATACCAGCTGCAGTATGACACACCAGAACAGTAACGTAGACACACACAGGCATATAGAGTCGGTTCAAATGAGGCATGCCTGCAACACTGAACTTACGAACCCCCGCAAGCCTGCATGGTGCACACACACATTGGTATTGCTACTTGTGGGTTTTGTCTGAACATGCAGGTTGTCAGGTGGTAATGTGTTGTGGTTAATAACCCTTTCCTCTCCTCCCTCCTTCCCTCCTCCTCCATCCCATCACTCCCCCTTCTCCTTTCTTCTTCCTACTACTTTCTGTAGTCCAGGTGCTGGAGACAAAAGGAATTGTGGCTACTGCTGCTGTTTGTGAGACATGATACACATACACACACACACACACACACACACACACATTATACTGCACCAAACTCATCTTAACCAAGCCTGTAGCTTGCCCCCAGCAAAGTCGACTGCAGTGCCACTGGTTCATTTGGGGTCACTATGGATAGTATTTAAATCTAATCTAAACCAGAATGAAGCTGATGGCTGTCAGCAGAGTTTAAGAAGTAAAGTTAGATGTCTTCATGACATGAATGCTTTGACTTCTGCACTAAAAAGTCTGCTGTAAGATGACTGATGAGCTTTACAGAGTACAAAGTGTTCTGATGTGCTGCTGAGAATCAAACCTCAGTACTCAAACAAATTGTCTCCGTAACACTTAGTAAAACTATTTAGTGCATAAAGTTGTCTCTAAATCATTGTTCAGACTCTTTAGTCTTCTAAACAACTCTTTGATCAGATATTTGCATAATTTAAATAATTATTTAGGACAGGAAAAGTTCTCGTACAGCTGTTTGTGTTAAGCGAAATTAAATACAGATACACATGAGACATTTGGGTTACTTTTGAATATAGGAAAAAAAAGATTTTCATAAAAAACATAATTGTAATAATAAGATAATTTTCTCATATATTCTATGTAGGAAGTTCCTGTACAGCTGTTTGTGTTGAGACAAATCAGTTTAGGTTATTATGTTGAACCTGAAAAAAAGATTTTTGTAGAAAAACATCTTTATGCCAAAGCAAAGCCAAGCAATGAAAAGTTTTGGACAACATGCAGAGCATTTATCAGGTAAAGGAGGGTTTTGACTCATCAAAAGGAATTATTGGCAGGTTGGTTTTTCTCCAATTTCCCCTAAGACCCATGGGAAAATAATGGGAACACACACTGGAAACAAGGCGAATACAGGTTTTACTAACGAGGGGAACTCCAAACTGATTATCTTCCACTCCGCTCACACTGTCCAGTCTTGTACACGGACAGACGATATCCTGAGCTGCTAAGATGTCTGGGAAACACCAAGTGTTACCTAGCGGGTCACTGAGGCAACTCTGACAGGAATCTTATGTGCACTGTTGGACACACACACACTCTGACACATACCCACCCACCCAGAGCGCTGCTAGTAATTATGAGAGCTGTAAAACAGGCTGACATCATAGCCTTGGGTTGTTCATTCCTCTGTTCCCTCTCTTTCAAACTATATTATGGTTATGTGTGTGTGTGTATGTGTATGCAGAGGTAAACTGTCCAGGTGTTAAGGCTGTTGTCTAACTTTCACTGCTGCCTTCTGTCCATAACAACATGTAACAGAACACCTACCCGCAAAATATAAAGCTACCTATGTCTTTATTTTCTAACTCACTACAGAAACGTTTCCAGTCAGCTATTACACACACATACACACACACACACTCACAAAATAACTAAATAGTGAACTCATAGCCTGGTGGAGATAGCGACAGAGGGAAAAAAGAAGATGATAAGAGACAAAAATTAAATGAGGGGAAATTCAAGGCAGGCCAAAGCAGTAAAACATGAAGTCGGTATCATTATCAATTTTGCTGCTGCTGCTACTATTGGGCTGAAATGTGAAAGGCAGTCAGAATTTGAATGAAGACACATAAAAATGCATCGACAATTTGCAAGTCGATAACTGCAGCTGAATGAAATGCAGTAAAGTCAGAGAATCTCAGCAGCACAAAAGTATTCTGCAGCCAAGACAAGAAAATAAGAGAGATGCTGGACAAAAGTCACTTATACTCATGAAAAAAAGCATTTTAATGATGAAAAACATCATCTGATCTAATGTTCTTTGAAAGAAATTGCTAAAATTCCTCTTTCTGTACTCATAAAAAAGTCTGCCAATGAGCTGTCAGGACGCAGGCGACCCTGACCTCTAATATCTGACCTCTGATCCAGGAACAGGAAGAAACCTGCACTCGCACACAGACACACACGCATTTTATCCTCTGTGCCTCCTCTTGTTTCTCCCTCCCTTCTCTTCCTTCAAGTCTCCCTCCTCTCTGTTTGTACATGCCTGCCAATAGTCCATAATTGAATTTCTCTGAATGATGAGGATCTGTCTTTGTGTTACAATCGCACTGAACCTCGTAAAGTTTTGGGAACATTGTAGCATGCAAACACACACAGAGACACAAAAACAAAGAGGGGAAAGGGTGTGAAGCCTTCTAAGCATGTAAAATATTTAAGAGGGCCAGTGGGGGGAAAAAAACGCAGTGTTTTGTTTTTGTGAAAAAGTGAAGACAGAGAGCGATAGAGACAGAGAGAGCTTCAAGAGAACTATAAACCACAAAAGCTCTCCTTCGACTCGGCCCATTTAGGCCCATTTAGAGACAACACACTTGTAAGAGAGCGAGACTGAAAGCAAGAAGAGAGAGAGGGGGCGATGAGAGGAAGCACATAAGTCCCAGTTATTGTTATTACTAGACAGAGAAACAGACAGATAGACAGACCAAGAAGGGAAAAAAAGGATGTGAGGAGGAAGGAGTGATATGATATGATCAGAGTTCTAACTTGTCTTTGCATAGTTTATCTGATCACTCTTTCAGATAGCATCTGTTTTATCCTGCATTACCCAATCTCCCTGGCATCCTGTGTGAGTGTGCGTCTGTATGTGTGTGTGTGTGTTCTTCTGCCTGACACTTGCTGAGAGGTCAGAGTTCTTTAGAGCAGCCGTCCAATTACGGGGGGCATGGTGTTGCCGTAGAGATGAGAGAAAACTGTAATTGGATAATGACACATCAGGGTTGGAACCTGTCATTAGACACTAGTGAGCATGCACGTACTGTACACATACACATACACATATACACACACAGGTCGGGTACCAACCTGTGATTACAAACCTGCTGATCTATCAGCAGCCTGCAGCTACAGAGCTACTATGTCACACTTTCTCTCTTTTAGTCTCTCTGTCTCTCAGATTAATCCTCACAAATCTTTAACGTCTCATCTCTTCTGAATGCAACAATACCATTTGTTTTATACATAAATGCATTTGAATTGAAATTTGAGATCTATGACTTTCTACAAGCTGGTTTTGAAATGATTTTAAAGCTTCAACTTCTCTTAAAGTGACATCGACTGATGTGTTGTGGGTCTGTTTCTGGCTCGAGTCCTCACATTATGTAAAACTTGTGTTTTAATGAGCCTGGGTCGCCGTGGTCAGTTCAAACACACTCAGCTTTTGGTGAAATAATGTAAGAGGCTCTGAACTTGTGAGCAACATCTCTGGGAGGAATCACCGGTCAGCTCCCAGTTTCCTCTCCTGGTTTCTTCTGCATCATTACCATGGATGAGGGTCTTGCATAAGCCTCTCCAAACCAATGTGTTAGGCTCGCGGGGAGAGAGGAGAGAGAGAGGGGTAGGAGAGTGAAGGGGAGAGTAGGCAAGAAAGAGTGTGAGAGGGAAAAAAACTTTAGAGAAAGGTGCTGGATAGAGAAAAGGAAGATAATAGAGGAGCCACGAGAGAGAGAGACAAGGAGGGGAAGAAAATGGGGGCGCAAAAAAAGACCAAGTGAGCAGGAGAGGGAGAGAGGGAGGGAGGTGAGGTTTTCTTTTGTGGTGGTTGGAGAGTGACAGGGGTGCCAATAGAGTGGCCAGCGATGACGGTCCCACTGGAGAATGCCGGCTATGCCAGTGGAGTGGCACTAATGGAGCCAGAGAGGGGATGCAGTTGCCTGCCCCAGAGGGGGGATATTGTGCAACTGGACAAGGCAGCTTGACATGGAGCCAAGATGGAGGATTAGAGGGGAGGGAAGGAGGCACCCAGGGCAGAGAAAGACAGCCATGTTAGGTCTGCTGACTGATTGACATAAACTGAACCCTTTCTGTTTTCCATTTGACTGGCGAGAGCAGAGAAAGTTTCTAGTTTTTGTTCTAGTTTCTGAAAGAACAGACTCTCAGTGGTCAGAGTAAGTTTTTTTTCTGTGGATTAGCATTAATAACCCTTTAAAATACAGTTTTCTCCTTTTGTTCCCTCCGAAGTCGCTGTAAGGTCGTTAAAAGCATCTGTCTGAGAGTAGCATACATGTTCTGTATCACTTTCTTACATTTTTTCATTGGAAATGAATTATGTTTACACTGAAATACTTAAACCCAAGTCAGATGAATAAATATCCAACATCATGTGCATCATTTTATACACATAGAGCATCTTCCCCAAAATTTAGTCAGACATGTATTTGGTTTCTTTAGAAACTCTGGCATCTCTACTAGAACTTAAAATAAAGTTAATAAATGTGTTTAAACAATGTTTGGCTGAACAACATGAGTTTGTAATGAGTGGCCCAATGGTGGACTGCTCATTTTAAAGGAATAGTTCAACATTTTATGAAATACGCTTACTGCTGTCTGTTTCCTGTTTCCTACTGACTGTCAACACTGGTTTCTTTTCACCATGACTACAATCGCTCACTAACATTGACCACGTGGTTATTATTGTAACCATGACAATAAATGTCCTCTAATGTTACATAGTACTACTACACAAACCATTATCTTTCCCTAACCAAGGTTTTTTGTGCCTAAACCTATATAAACCTATAACTATGGCATCAGACCATAAAATTAAATCATTTTTCAAGTTATTTGTTATGGTTTTGAAAAGCACAGACAAATGATGTGGTTCTGCTGATAGAGGCATCAGCCCTACAGTATAAGTTGATAAGTTAATATGAGCGACTTGTTGCATCTACAGTAGCTATTGGTAAAAAGGTATACAAGTGTATATTTCCAAAAATGTCTAACTATTTCTTTAAGGGGTCCGCATAACCTGCCTCTTCACTACCTCATGCAAAACACGCACACACACAACAACAACTGTGAAGCCATAACAACCCCCCTCCCGTCTATATGACTGCACACAGCGAGCAGGGGTCAATATTGCTGAGTAGCTGTGATTGGGGTGAGTAAGAGAGCCTTGTATGATAAATTGTCCTGATTACTCCATAATCCCTCCCATAATTCAGCGGCCAGGCCGACTCATCCATCAATAAAGGGCCTGGATCCATACCTGCAGATACCCTGGAGAGACAAACCGCTGCAGAGAGAGGAAGAGAAAGAGAGGAAAAAAGAGGGAGGAATGCACATCCTGCTGCTGCGTAACACCAGCGTTAACTTAGTATTATTAAGTTAAGCACTGGGGCTAAAGTGAATAAGAAGAGGAGTGAAACATAAAACGGAGCGAGGGAAGTGAAGAGGATGCAGGATGATTTAGCTGCTTTGTGGGGAGGTATTACCGCACACGGTGACCCTTAATCACACACAGACAAGGCGAAGAAATGCTTTGATGATCTGGAAGACCTCACACACATAGATTCACACGTGCTCCGGTATATTGTAACTACCTGCTTCCAGGTAAGCTCTTCCTGGCGTTGGATAGGTATGTAACCCCCTCCCAATAATCCACACTCAGGTTACACACACGCACATACACACACACACACACACACACCTGGGCACTTCTTTCTGACAGACATGCTGGCTCCAGGCTTCAGGCTACCTGCCATCTACAGTAAGTACTGACATACCTCTTTCCTCTCTTTTCCACATGACTCTCCCCTCTAGCTCTCCTCCTTTCTTTACTTTCTCTTCTCCTCACTTTCTACCACTGCTTTGCTCTTTTTTTTCTTCTTTTCATAGCTAACTCACAATGAAGAAAACACTTCTGTCTTCACCTCAGTAAATTCCTCCCTCCTCTTTTTTTCCACACCATTTAAGAGAGCAAACACATCTCTAATCTTTCCTTTAAATACCCTTCATTCATTCTGTCTTTATCCACCCCTTGTCTCTCGCTCTCTCTCCCTGTCTCTTTTTTTTCCAAGCGTAACTCTCGCTCCTTCTGCAATCTGATGGGCAAAGCAGCACCGTCACTCCTGGCATGTCCATTATCCTGGATATCTCATTGGTTGACACTGATGCTCCCTGACCTTTCACCTGTGAGCTCTGAACTCTGACACTCACACACCCTGGGCGACAGCTGATTAATTGAGCTGCATTTAGCATACCAAATCTGGCAACATAAAACAGAAATTTGGAAGGAAATAACAAAAGAGATATTGGATTATAAATAAAGCCCAAGAGGCTTCTTTTAGAATTCGACAGTCTTTATTGAAGTTTAAACAAAATCATTTGTTTTTCAGTGTTTTTATGTTCAGAAGATTTGATTGGATGTAGAAGAGCAATTACAAAACGATCAATCTGAAAAAAAGTATTTTTTAATTTTTTAATAATACATTTATCTTATAATTTAAGATAAGATAAATGTATACTACATAGTTAAATGAAAAAGTGTGATACTTTTCAACTTTGTCATTGTCGACTATATTTATTGTAAAGTACCAGTAGAATAAATGGAGTAGAAGAGAATAACTAGTTTATGATTTACTGTTCTTTTTTAATGTGTCATGTTGACTGTGTTTTTGTCAAAGCACAGCTGTGTTATGTCTGTGATATGTGATATGTATGGAACTTTTGTACAGAGTGTGGACTACATGGACTGCAGATTCTTTATAACAGATGGAGACTACCCTCTGATAAAATCTAAATATTAGAAACAACTCTCAGTACAACATAATACATAATTCAACAGCACCCCCAAGCAAACCATGAGGTTGAATCAACACTTCCCTAAAACAGTTTCAACAAAAACTGAATTTTATTACTTTCATGAAGGTTTTATTAGGAGGGCTGTTAATTAAGTAAAATTCATTAAAAAAAAAAAAAAAGCTGAGTAAAATCCACAAACATGCATACAATTCCTGAGCTCCGTTCAGGAACAAGTTGGCTCTAGCTGTGATAAAAGTCACGCAGGGCGTTTTCATATCTTTACATTCTGTCTGTATAACATAATCTTTTGTACTGGTGCCCTCTTAATAATGCCATTTTGGCTTTAGCAAACCCTCTCTGAATCGCTTGAGAATGAATTACAGCATTGTGTTGGGATCCAAACGGCCAAATCACTTCTTAGGAATGAGTGGCCTTGAGCAATTCAGATAGGCGGTCATGTGATTCATATGATGGCAAGCGAGTGAGTCACTGACACTCAACACCTCAACACTGTTGTAACTGTTGGTTTGAACTCAAGGTGATTCATAATGTGTACACAGATGATATGGAAGTATCTGAAAACACACAAACTCAACCACAAGAAAGAAAAATAAAAAGACTCTTCATTTTCCTGTTTGGCTGGATGCGATCTGCATGATCCGAGAGTCCTAATGAAAACATTCGGTGGACAATATGGCTTTGTACATGCTGAAAAGATCTGTTTTCTCGTATGCGTGTGCGTTGATGTGCGTGTGTGTGCACGAGAGTTTTTATATCTGTTAAAGTGCATTCAGAGAAACAGGAGGGGGCAGGAAATATTGCTGAATAGTGAAGCGGTGTGTTTGTGCCAGTGTGTGTCTATGTTTGTTAGAGAGAATGAAAGAGAGAGGGAAGGGAATGGAAAGAGAGGCCCATCCATGGATGCCTCGGGCTGCAAAGGCTTAACTTCATTTCCTTGGACAGACATAATGGCAGATATTTGCATATCCTATGTACACAAAGTTAGTGGCCAAATATCTCCTCATCCAAAACACTTCAACTAACTTTGCTACCAGCAGATACTGATCTTTTAAAGGCATCATCCCAAACCTAAATAATCCCCCTCGCCATAGGCCAGAATATCCAAAAACAGATATGGAGCTTTTTCCTGGTTTTCCCATCAACAAAGAATAAATATGGCCTTGATGTGAGTGACAGAGACTGGTTAAAAGAAAACTGTGTAAATAACGAAACTGTCAAGTCACAAGAAAAACAATAAGTCGTAATGTAAGTCATCCAAAAATGACTCAGTTACGTTTGAATGACAGACGTCCGGTTGGTGGCGCATTTGAGATATATGTTGATAATCTTCCACATTCAGAGGAGGAGGGGTGGTGGAAGGTTATAAAAAACGTTTTTTAAAAACCGTAGATCGGTGACAATAGTCCCCTAACCTTAACCCCGTGGTTATTATTGTAGTTGCATAACTTTAAGGAAGTAGCAACTTTAACCCACACCACATGTTTTTCTAACCTTAACAAATTAATCATTTTAATCCAAACTATGATCTTTCCCTAAAACAAACCAGACTTTAACCATAGAGTTGTCACACTATGAAACATCACTATTTTGCAATTGTTTTGGAAAGCACAGACAAATTATACCTTCCTGATGATAACTGATGATAGGGCGCCAGATTAGAACACTCCTATGTGTCGTTCTGGAGGGCACATGGTCAAACGATGTATGTGGTCATTAAATTTGGAGGACTTTATAGATGTCTAGGTTTGAGCTTAAGGTTCAACAATTTTTTAGATCAACTGAGAAATTTCTACAAAAAATCACCCCATGTAATATGAGTTCAAAATGGCCAAAACATTGTGGTCTCATAATCTCAAATAACATAATGTTTGATCTTTTAATATCTTTTGAGGATACACAGCTGCTACATGTGGCACTTTCCACACAAGTAAAAGTTTAATTTGTCATGATTTTTCTTAATGAGAGCCTCCCCTCCTTTGCCCTATAAATCACCTCCTGCTTAGATCTCCTGACTGGAACATTCTTCACCTCTGACCTCTCTGGGACCCAGAGGTCATCGTCTCTGTGGCAACTAAAGAACCCAATGCTCTCTGTCTTAATTAAAAAACATTATTTACTTAGAGAAAATTTCATTTTCTCTACCTCTGACCTCTTTCTTCCTTTTTCTTTCTCCTCCTCGTCCTCCTCCCCTCTCTGTTAGTTAACTGTCGACACTCTGGGAAAGCCCACATCTTCTGAAAGACGCCTACGCTCTTGTGACCATTGTGCCGAGCCTGTCGTCTCGACCGAGGTGGTGTGAGTGCGTGCATGCGTGTGTGAGTGTGTGTGTGTGCAGCAGGGTTAAGCTCTCACAGAAGACAAAGCCACAACCTGCTAGGCTGCTAAGCAACAATGCTGCCTGGTAAAGCCTCATCAGGGCACCGTTTAGCAGAGGATTAGGGACTATTACGCACACATAAACACACACACACCCAAAACGTTGCCTCATCAACTCATTAATTCAAACCCCATACCAGCTTGACTCTGGTTTAATGTGTGCATGTGTGTGTGTGTATGTGTGTGTGAGACCAGAAGTTCACTCATTTTCCTCCTCTCAGTCATCCCAACCATGCTGACTCTTATTCTCAGAGGAAGGATGATGAAGGAGTGGCGTACAACTAACTTCCCTTCAACTTCCCTTCATCTCTTGCTCAAGCTCACACACAAAGAACACCCAATTTCTGCCTTTTCTTTGTTTTCTCTCTCCTTTCTCTCTAAGTTTCTGTCTAAAACAGGAAAGCACCTACATATACACAGAATCATTCATATCATCACAGTATCGTTTAAAACAAGCAGGTGGATCAATAATCAATAATATGCTCGCCATCAGAGAAGGCAACCTGGTAAGATGTTTCTAAAGTAACATTGGCCAAAAGAGGCCAAGAAGCAAAATAATAAATGCTCAAAAATACACACGTACCCACACATACCGTAAATACACACAAACACTGTCCCATCGATCTCGCCTCAGGCTCAAGCATAAGCAGACTTGTGGAAGCAGTGACCCATTCTCTTTTCCTCTTATCAAACCGTCCCCTTCATCAATCCCTCTTTCATCTCTCCCTCTTTCATCTCGCTACTGATTCCTGTCCAGCACAGGAAAAGAGAGAGAAAGAGCTGGCAGAGGAGAGGAGAGGAGAGGAGAGGAGAGGAAAGGAGAGGAGAGGAGAGGAGAGGAGAGGAGAGGAGAGGAGATGCTACACGAATTCATAAAAATAAATCCAAAATACAAGAGCAATTAAGTGTTCATATAATCCATAAAAATGAACGGCAAAGAAAAAAAACGACATGTAAACAATGAGGGCAAGGAAATTAGAAGGAAAATAAAATTACTGAAATAGATTAGAATAAAAGAAAATAAAAAAGAATTACAGTAGACAAAGAAATATAAGTTATTGTATAGTTCCACATAGCAACAAATAAAAAAAACCCCACATTTAATACCAGAAATAAACTAGAAAACAAGATACTGATCTAAAACTGACTAAAGTGAAACTGCATTTAAGAATCATTTCGTCATTTTATTTCCATTTGTGTGCAGCGTAGTAACTAAACTTTGCCATATTCAATCCCCATTTGGAGCTCTCCAAGCTGACTGCCTCCTAAAGATCTGAATTGAACTACTTGGTTTATATTCCTCAAGCACATTAGAAGTATATTTTGGCCCTAAACTGTTAAGTAATGTATTAACTAGCAGTAACACTTGTTCACTAACTGGAAACAAGTGTAAAGATTTAAGAAGATGTGCCCATTAAAACTCCAGCATGTCTGACTTGGTCTTTAGTCTTTGTAGCTCTAAAATCAAAGTGTGCAATAACTCTCACTTTTTCCTCCTTGGTGCCAAAAAGGAAAATCTAAATCTCATCCTTATTTAACTGAACAAAATGTAGTAAAATTCTGTTGGCCACTTGCTCCATGCACTGACAGAATAAGTCGAAAGGACCACAATCATTCAAAAAGACAAAAAACCTTAATGTACTTAAGCAGGAAGTCTCTTGAGACACATTATCTCTTTTACAAGGGATGCCTGGCTGAAATGGCAGCAGAAATAAGTGCCACAAAGTTACCTAAAAACACATGAATTTACAACAATCGCATCCAACACAACAAAACAGGATCTGAGATATATGAGCAAGATAAAACCTGACTATTTAAAACACATTCCACATGAAAAATTGTTTAATGCGATGCATGAATGCCTGATATGAAGGCACAGTTTCCAGATGAAGTTTTTTTTTTTTTTTGATGAACAATATAAATTAACTTAAAAAAGAGTGTCATCTGCATAGCTATAGAAAACAATCATATTATCTAGAAATTATTTTCCCTGAAAGCAGCATTTACATTAGAGGTTGAATAAAAAATAACAGTGGTGCTGTCAGTTTACTGATCATCTGGAATAACACTAACATTTCAACATTGAGAATTACATTAAAGTTGATTATATATGTTTTTGTGTATTTAGTTTATTTAATGTATACTCTACGTATTTGTCAATTAATTACACTTTTCAATTTTTATTTAAGTTAACTAATTTTATTATGGTCACAGTCATCTGCTCAGTTTTATAATCACCAATGGAGAGGAGAGCTACGAGAACACACCTGTAACTACCAGATGCAGCTTCACACCACATACATTTTTTCACCAACCAACAGAATGAAATGGTCCTAAAGTGTGTTTGTGTATTTGTGTTCTGATCTCAAGGTCAAAACGTGTGATTTGCTTGGCTCAAGTGGTTCTTGGCCAGTGCAGCAAGGTTTTACTAGCCCATCTTGTTTTACAGAGTCTTTCTAATGAACTGACTCTGTTTGATCCACTCTTCTTCTCTTTCTGTCTCGCTTCTCTGTCTCGGAGCAAACAGTCACAGCTGTGATCCTCAGTATTACTGCAGTGTGGATACAGTGATCAACAATAGAACAGAGGGGAAACAGGAGGGCCGTGTGTGTGTGTCTGTGTGTGTGTGTGTCAGAGACAGACACAGAGACAGATAGATTTTTGGGTAAAGCCCACCACATGGTGTCTCCAGATGTGTGCTTCTACATAACTTAATAGAGTCTGAGCCCTGGGGTGTTGGGGGAGGCAAGAAGTGTGCATGTGTGTGTGTGTGTGTGTGTGTGTGCGTGTGTGTGTGTATGTGTGTGTGTGCGTAACATGGGAGGTGTGGAGGGGCGGAGGAGTGTGAACACAGGTGTTTTAATGGGGAGGATGAAGCCGACACGGAGGTTTTATAGGAACTCACACTCACTGCTCTTTCTCCTGTGTTGTCATATTTCCATGTCACATATTTATCTCATGCACACTTCCACTCAGAGTCTTAAAAATTAAGTTCACATGCAAACGTTTTCATCAGCAAAAATGTTTTTATCAATATAAGGAGGACATATCATCAGTAAACACATCTGAAAACTGTTCTATATCTGCAAAACATCCGTTGTTGTACTACATTTGTTTTTCCTACAGTATCTTATCTTAGTTAAGTTATCAGAGAAACAAGCTGAGAAAACGTTAGCTCTGGACGTTCTGTGTCTGTCAAACAGCGTCAGAGAAACACAGATTTTTAATGTGAAACTACTTTATTCAGTGTTTTTACTGGTTTTAATCACTGGGTCTGTTTGTTCTAGGGAGGAGGAGACCTCTGCAGATAATTCAGCTCCCAGTAAAAACCTCCTGAACGATGAACACTGAAGGAATCCTAACTGGGACAAGCTGACTGCAGTGACGGCAATGGCGGTTGTTTAAAAATGAAGACAACAACTCCCATGATCCAACGCTACTTCACGACATCATCAAACTCCATCTTTTGTTATTGTTTTGATTGAGAGACCCCTAGCGGCAGAAATTACATATTGTGCGTTTAAACCACTGTGCTGAGCAATGGTTAAACACATAAATACACACACACACACACACACACACATACACACACACACAGATTTTCCGAGCCCCAAAAAAGTGAAAACATAATTTTCATAATAGCAGGTTGAGCAAGTGTTCATTTATAGCAGTACTGTTGCAAGAACCAAAGTCGGCCCAGTTCGCACATACCTTCTGACCTCAATATAAAACCTAACAAGATTCCACTTCAGAGGTTCTAAAGGGTTTCTTGTTGAGTTTTCCAAAAATAAAAAATCCATTGTAGGGGGTGAAGAAGTACGAACAAGATTTAATATTGACCAAACAGCCCTAAATACTACTGGCTTCATCTTTGTGGTTGTCATTCACTTTGAATGACTTCCATGCGTCTGACAAATCTGCTCGTAGCTTTGCGGCTGCCGTGGCGCCGGCTTGGCAAGTTCTCTTTTGTCGTCAATGAGCAATCTTCTGTTGATTTTCAGAGTTTAGCTTCCTTAACTGGAAAAACATACTTATTATAGCAGCACATTATGAATGTTGTTCTGCTGAATGAAGTGCGCTTGTTTGTTGAAGATGTGCAGTCAACAGGGGACCCTCTGCTAAACACATACACCTGGAAAGCTGAGGCTCACACACACACGCATAACCACTTATACACACACACTCAGAGGCCGCTTGTCTGTGACAGCTGAGCAGAGAGCAGTATATCCGAGTTGTATTTTTACCTCGGCCCACACGCTGAGCAAAATGCCAACTCTTGGCCTTGAGAAACTCACACACACACACACACACACACGCAGAAACACAGACGCAGAAACACAGACACACATGCAGACACACACCCTCAGACACAACAGGTCAAGCCCAGCCAACCACCATAGCGGCCGCAGAACATAAACAACTTTCACACACTCTGTGAATCATCTGAGCATTTCAATATTGTTTTAGATAAATATATTCAGCCACACATATAAATATATGCAACCATAATTATTCCCTGAGACCACAAATGACCATGACGGGAAGTTAGTTCCCACAGTTTCAGCAGCCTTACCAGCCCATCCCTATGGTACTGGAAATCCACAGCTCAGTTTACAGTACAGACAAGCGGGCTGTGAGTGAAGAGTGGAAGGTGCTTGACAACAACAAACAGCAGTTTGCTGGTTTGACTGCAGATTTTTATGTTCTGTGACTGAAACTATTTTCTGCTCCTGAAACACCAAACGTAACTTTAGATGTGTAACCTGCCGCTACATTTCGCTGCTTGTACCTCCCTTGCTCTGTCTTGCTCACTTTCTCCTTTTCATCCTCACACACACACACACACACAACACACAAAACACACACACAAAACACACACACATCAATCCCAGTGGGCAGCAGCTGTTGGAGTGCTAATCTCCATTAGCTACTGAACTGGCTTCTATGGAGAGAGCCATGCAAAATCTGTTCTCCCACTCCTCTTACTCCTTCATCCAAGTAAAACACCACCACTGCGTCACAGAGAAAACCAGACATTTTTTTTCTCTGCACTACAGTGTCTGTAACATATTTCACCATGTCATTTTAAGTCCATGAGCCGTACAAGCTTGCACCGATACACACAAACACACCACTGCACTGCCTGCACCAAGTTACAGCTCATCTGAATGATCTCAGGCCTTCTTTGTGGCACTCACATTAAATGAAACACGTGAGAAAATGAGTCATATCTGAAGCAACAATGCAATGATGGACAGAAAAAGAGAAATGAAATCAGGACTTACAGTCTGTAAAGCTTTGTTGTTCCCAGGAAAAGCAGCTCAGGGAAGACAGCCAGATTATTCCGATTCAGGCGCCTGGAAAAACACAGCATAAATTAGGGAATAAACTCTACCTCTTCCCTTCCAGACTTCCAGGGTGAAGTGGTTACATTTGTGTATAATTGGCTTTTTAGAGTGAGATTTGTGTTTCCTGATCATCATATCAAATGATGTTATGTTATTTAGATTGTAATGCAATTCAATGTAGTTACAGGAAGAATGAGGGGATTGATGGAGACACTATTTTACACACAAGGACACACACACATGTTCATGGATGGATACACAAAAAAACAGACTCCGGGTTACTCTGATTTAAGGGGTACAACATGGCTGCCAGACAAACAGTGAACTCGAGAAGGACGGAGGGAAAGCAGGGGGAGGAAGACGAGAGAAGGGGTTCGGATGAAGGGGGGGGGGCTTTTTTTTTTTTTACCACAAAGGCGGAGGAGAGGAGAAGATGTGGGAAAAACAAACAGGCAGTCTGGCTGGGCTACCGAATGTGTGAAAAGGACCCCACTGAGTAAACAAGGCCCTCACAGGGGAAGAACTCACAACAACCCATCATCACACACACACACACACACACACACACACACACACACACACACACACACACACACACACACACACACACACACAGAAACAGGAGAGTTGAGAGAACTCTGGGCGAGTTTAATAATCTGGGTGCGATCATTTAACCCTGGTTGAGTGGAGTGAAGAGGTTTGTGTGCTGGTGTGTGTGTGGATGTGCCTTGATGTGAGTCAGAGGAGAGTGAGGCAACTGAGTGACACAATGAGAGACAGGCTCCTGAAACAGTTTAACCCTGACACACACACACACACACACACACACACACACACACACACACACACACACTAATACACACACACACATTGACAGGCCCAGCGACGGATGCTGTGCTGGCTGCTACTGGAGGAGAATGGAGAGAGGGAAAAAGACCGAAGGCAGAAGGAGGAAAGAGTGACTTCAAACTAATGAGAAAAGTGCAAAAGCCCTGACTAACAACACACAGTTTGCATTATTTACACACGCAAATACATATTAATCCCAGAAATGCCAGAGTTTGCTCCAACAAAACTCCAAAAAACTCTCTCAATGACTATTTCCTCTTAACCCCGGTGTTTCACCTCTTTTTGCTTCACTATCAGCCGATGTGGACTCCTTTTCAATAACGTCACCCCCTCTGTGTCCATCTTCCACCCACAGGTGCACAAATATATGAACATGCTCACGCACATGCACACACATTCACACTCCACAGTTACATCAGAGGCCACTTAAATATTTAACATCCCGCAGAAATGATGTTTCTAAATTATTCACTCCTCTTCCGTTAACGCCGGCTAAGAGCCCCACGTGGTCCCGCGGAGAGGCCCACTCCCCCTGCAGGTCCTGCCCAGCCATGAGCACCCGTTAGTGGGCTAGACCTCCCCTGAGAGTGTGCATGGACTGGTGCTGGAGGTGGGGAGGAGGACGGAGGACAGAGAGGGGGTATGAGCTCATCCCCTTAAAATAGATGCAATGCTGTCAGACTAGGAGACTGAGAGAATGAAGTAAAGACGTAGAGATCAGTCTGCTGCATGGTTCCTCTAAGGTTACAGTGCATTTAAATGTACTTTATTTATTTTTCATAACTTGACTAACCATCTGATTATTTCAACAACATATTAACACCTTAACCATAATTTATTGCCCATTTTAGGGTCATAATCAATGTAACATGAGAGGGTTGAATCAGTTTCACGAAAATTAGCTTCGTCATGCACGCTGCATTTCTTCTGATGTTTTCACTGTGCACATGCATCACAAAAGTCACACAAAAGTTAACTGTAGCGTTATTTTTTTGTGCATTTTAAAGGTCCAGTGTGTAGAATTTAATGGCATATGTCGGTGAGGTTGCAGATTGCAACCAACTGAACACCCCTTCCCTTCCAAGCGTGTAGGAGAAGCTACGTTAGCCGCGAATCTCACAAAAACGCGAAAAGGCCCTCTTTAGAGCCAGTGTTTGGTTTGTCCATTCTGGGCTCCTGTAGTACTGTGAAATGGGACCCGCTCCTTATGTAGATATCAAGGGTTCATTTTAAGGTAACAGAAACACAACAATTCTTATTTTCATGGGATTATGCACTTATTAAAACATACTTATGAATATTATATTCAATTTCTGCCAAGTCTGTTCCATTAGATGCCACTAAATTCTACACACTGCCCCTTTAACTTCTGTAGGTGATAGCCAGACAGCATTCATGTGATACAGCTCATGATAAGAAGCTTTAAGTCCATGAAGTAAATCCTCCATCCTCAAAGGCTACAACTAATGATTATATTCATTATTGATTAATCAATCAGTCTTCAAAACACTACTAAATTAGATTACTATTTGAAAAGCTGAAACCAGAGAATGTCTTTCATTTTTGCTTCATTTAAAAACGTATCAATTATCAAAATTGCTGCAGGTTAATTCTCTGTCAATTAACTAATTGTTTCAGCTCTAGTTACCACAAATCCTGAAGAGAGCAAAATATGCCGAAATATTGATTTATAAACCTAAAAATTGGCTTGAATATAAGACAATATTTTATTCTGGAAATTACATTTAAAAAGTAAGGGTTGTCTTATATTTGAGAACTAGACAATTATTTGTTAACAAAATCAGAGATACTTTTTGAATGGAGAGAGTATTGTTGCATTATGGATTTTTTGTAGCCTTAATGTTGCTATGTCAGCAAGTGGATTCAAATCAGTTTATGGTGTGTCTTTTAAAATTAATTCAGCCCTAAAATTTTCGTCATTTTATAATCAGGGTCCAGGGATGAGGAATTGAGAACCAGTTCCAGTTGCAAACCTGTTAAAAATTATGCAATCCATCGGAACTGTACACCTCTGAGCTCATCAGTTCCTCTTATCGATATGGAGTTGTCTTCAGCTATCTTGTAATTCATCTTCAAAAAAGGCAACAGTAGCTCGGATTTTTTGATTTAATGAGTAAATAATTACCTTTGCGAGACAAACGTGAAGTATATTGTGAACGTTCTACGCCATCAGTCAGAGACTAATGTTAGCAGAATGGAGCAGCGATTAGCAGTAACAAACAAGACTGGCTGACCAACACACACTGCAGCATTAAACAACTTAAACCAACTTTGAGGTTAGAAAAAGGGAAGAGAATAGAAAATAAAAAGAAAATAACTCAGTGATCAGTTTCACCCAAAAACCCCAGAGCTAATGGTGCAGCAAAGAGGCTGCTCTCCACTACTGGAGACATGATGTTCATAACACAGCGAAGCCTTCCCCTCATTTTGTTATTCTCATACAGACAGGAGACTGTACAATGCTTTCAAATTAATTCATTAATTAATGCAGTTAATTTTTGGTTGTGGACCATTTATCTTATCTACCAGTTGTGTTTCATATATTCATCAGCATGCAAGCTCATTGATAAACAGTGGTGATAATAATACAGTTGTGTTGACACTGAAACCTTGTGTAGGCCTACTTTTTTCCACACAGAAAATTGATCAGGAATTGATAAAGAATCAGACTGATAAGCAGAAATGATAATGGCATTGGTATCAAGTCTTAACAATTCCCATCTCTATCAGGGTCATCTTATATTCGGGTCAACACAGTAAAAAGACTGCATCACCATCACTACTGTCCCTCCTTAGGCTACTTCACATCCTACCAGACATTTACTCAACTATCCAACACCTTAATAAACCTGGGTTATCAGGTGTACCTACAAACCATGCAAATGTTCATCTAACTATTATCTTCACAGTAAGAGAATTCATTTGTATGCACATAAAAATACTGAATACTTCTGGTTCCAAGAATCCAGTGGTTTCTTTCTGGACTTGAAGGAATGTACCTTTCACAATCTTGAGTGTGTGTGTGTGTGTGTGTGTGTGTATGTGTGTGTGTGTGTGTGTGTGTGTGTGTGTGTGTGTGTGTGCATGTGCACAAAAACACCCTCAGAGTACTTCCACAGTCGTGTCTCATTAGTAAAAGTCTGGCTGAAGGTGAATGAAGACCGAGTAGCCAGTAGTCTGAGGTGTGAGAGTCACTCCAACTAGCTAATGCCACACTGCAGTGTGGTGATAATCCCTGCAGTCATAAACAGGTGCTAGAGGGCCACAAACCACACAGGAAATACACACACACACACACACACACACACACACACACACACACATTTTTGTCGACAGATACAACACAGATGGATACACAGAAACACACACACTCAGTCCTAACAGCTCCGAGCCTCGTTGCTGTGTAGTACAACAGGTTGCAGTTTCTGGCTGGGAAGGAAAATAACAAACCACCTCAGAAACCAATTATTACACCACCGATGCCACTGCTGCCATAATACACATTTTGTTCTAAAAATGTGTCACACACACACAGACACACACACACAAACACACACACACACACACACACACAATACTGTTACCATAGTTATAACCCACACCCCATGGACATTTCTGTGAAATGTCTTCACTCCAAAACCACTTCAAACTGACAAGTGTGTGTGCCTTACAGTACTGTATGTATCTGCACAAGCATATGTGTGTGTGTGTGTCTAGTCTAACAGTGATGAGAAGTCCATGCTATTTGGTTCACAGCTGGTGCATCTGAAGTGAACCAAGATCTATCGTCCGGCAAAGGTTTACACGCTCTAATCTGATCTGTTATTTAAACACCAATGACGGATACCATCTCTGCCTTACAACACAGCAATATCAGACATCTCACCTGACCTGTGAATTCCTTTGCTGTCACAGAGAAAAAAATCTAATTCACCAGCGTTGAAGAGCGTTTCCCCTCTACTTTGAGCAAACTGATGTTTACCGAAAAACATAACAAATGCCGTCTGCTGCAGAGTGCAGCGCAGACAGGCAGAAACCCAAGAAAATCTATCTCGAGTGACTTTTTAGACAGAAGTGCTGAAGTGAAAATGGCTTTTTGTGTGTCTCCACAGTGCAGATAATTTCAAGCTCTGCTGCCCAATAAAAAAAGAAAAAAAAAACATTTGAAACTTTGCCCAGGAATGATCAGTGAGAACAATGTTATCACTCACAGGCTTTTAGAACTAATCATTTAGCAGGGTTTTTCTTTTGAGATCCATATCCTGCTATCTGGGATCACTGTTACAATTATCTTTCGCTATTCAGTTGGGCCACATATTATATCATGATCACTTGCTTTCACTGCTGATAGACATTTCTTACTACCTGTAATCAGTTTTCCAATTGTTCAACGCTGTTAAAATGATCTTTGACAATGTGATCACTCAATTACAGGCTTATTATCTCAGGTTTTATCTCACTGCTGTTCTCTGAAATCATTGTCCCAATACCTGTAATTAATGTTTTGTTTCTTTCTGCTTGTCTGTGGCTGTTATCTCTTTCAGTCTCATAGACTTTGAATTGGATAGGGGCTATAAACCAGTCAAATGTAAGACGAGGATAAGAGGATCAGGAACTCCTCTCTTTCATATTCTTCACCCACAGGGAGAGAGTGAAGAATGTATGACATTCCTATATGCAGAGGACAATAGAGAGGGAGAGAACGAGATGGGTGGGTGTGGGGGAAAAACATGAGAAGAGGTGGAAGAATTAATCAAGATAAAACCACAAGTGACGGAGCAGCCTTGCGAAAGAGAATGCGCATGCATGAGTGTATCCATACCCATGCATGTGTTTGTGTATGTGCACGTGTGTGTTGTGACATGCCTATCTCCTCCACACCTCCTCCATACCCCCCAGCTACTGCCCCACACCTGACCCCGCCCTGCCCAGCCCTGCAGGGCCTGTCGCAAAAGGGATGAGAAGGGGAACCGTTTTCCACCCCTGTGGGGGGCAGTCACTGCGGATCCATCAACCCAGCTTAGGGCCCTCTCCTCTGGGCAGCGGTGCCCAGCAGGCCCCCTCCAACCCCCCAGAGGATGGAGGCCTTTGAAATGAGCCCCCAGACTCCAGACTCCGGAGACGTGCCTTTGTCCAGCGGCTGCAGGGGGGCATTGATGACTGACTCCATCTTTGTGTTTGTGAACATGCCACGCCAGAGAATTACAGTTGAAAACCCTCACGAGGACAACAGAAAACAGCCATGTTGTGTCAGAAAGTTAGCTGTGTCAAAGGTGTTTGTGGCAACCAGAGATAAGACAAGAGGCGGCAAAACAAGCAGGCGTAGTCTGACAGTAGATGTGTAAGACGTTATCTGCTATTGCTGTTTACTCATTAGTTTATATTCTATGCGCAAGTGTGTGTTGAAGCCTGTTACGTTCATATGTATACATAAGAGACTTACCAGCATGCACAATTTCTTTGAGGGCAATTACTATCAATATCTACGGTTAAACCTGGGCCATACAGCACACTGAGTCTCGTTGTACATGTACAATGACAATAAAGGTATTCATATTCGTATACAAAGTTAAATATTACCCTCTTTGTCTACAGCTCTGGGCAGGAATTCCCAGAACTGCTTAGCTGGACAGAACCCAGCGTTGGTTGTATGAGAAACATGAGCAGATTCCCTACAGTGGTCCTCAGAGTTTCCCTCTCTGTCAACAAAGAGCAGATATAATGCAGCAGAGAGCGGAGAAAAACCAGGCACAACACAACCGAGATGAGAGCAGCTGGGGAATCATGATATTTCATCCATTTCATCCATTTCATCCTGACGACTCCTGAGGAATTCACCCAAAACAACTATCAAAAGGATTAACCACCTTCATTTGATTTGCTCTATGTACGTCTGTATGTGTACAGGTAGACATCTCTGTGTGTACGCAGGTACAGTACGTCTGTGTTTTTGTAAATGTGTGTGTGTGAGCAGCGAGCATTTTTATGTGTCTTTAATTAAAAGCTTGCCTCTAAGCCTCCTCAGACTCTGTCACAGTCTGCTGCATTCCAGTGTGTCACTGCCTGTCGGTCAGGCCACATAACACACAAACACACACATATATGAACAGCTCACACATCAAGCAAAGTTGACAGTCGACACAATGGACATTTCACCAGTCAGGGGTCCACATCCCCCTTCTCTCTGTCCCTCTCGCTCTCTCTGTGTCTCACAGACTAGCAGGGCTTAATTATGCCATAACTGCCTTAGGCTTGGATGCTGAATACCAGTGATTCCAGGGTAGCGCCGTAACAACCCTTGGCTGCTCCTCATTTACTGCCATGTGACTCCATCTCAAAACTTTCCTCTGGGACTGAGACAATGACAGCCTCGCCTCATGACGGCCGAGTTCAATCATCATGAAGACATCCAGATGGGGGGTTGTAAAAATGATTTGGATTGTATGTTACGGCCTTCACAGTCACCAGATCTCAACCCAGTTGAACATCTTGTAGATTCTAGACAGATGTGTTTAGGTCCCATATTCTGCTCAGCTATCCCAGACAGAAGATGACAGTCATGAAAGAGAAATGCGGTTCCATTTTTGGGCTTCAATTTAAAACAGTAGATATCTCACTGTGTCAAGTCAAGTCAAATCAATTTTATTTGGATTACCCTAATATCATAAATCACAAATTTCCTTCAGGAGGTTTTACAAGCTGTTGAGCAATACAACATCCTCTATCCTTAGACCCTTGGATAAAACTCCCCCAAAAAAACCTTCAACAGGGAAAAAATGGAAGAAACATCAGGCAGAGCAACAGAGGAGGTGTTGTAACACATTTCAGGTGATTTAGAGATTTGTCAACCAAAGACAGCCTGCGTCAAAATTCTGGTACTGTCAGAAATTGACCAAATTTACTAAATGTGCCTAATGTTACAACTAATGTCTACACACCAGCCAATCACAAAATGGTCTGACATGCATGACATACACTTGACGATGCTGCATAAAGTAGAAAGAAAGAAGACAGAAATTGCAAGAAAATTGTGTCTCTGCTAGTATTTCTTTTCTATTTTTTTGCTACGGTTTACCAGGCATTTAATCTGACCTCAAAACTGATATTGTACAGTCTGACTCAGATTGCGACAAAGATTTTATTAGTTCCATCTCACAGGATGTGACATGCAATGACCCTGCAAGATCGCTGTTACCGCACAGTGTGTAAGAGCCTTACAACAGCACTGTTCACCACCATCATCCAAACACCAACTGAGGGTAAATCTTTTGGAAGAATGGTGTCCATCCCTCCAGTAGAGTTCAGAGACTTGGAGAATGTATTCCAAGGAGTGTAGAGTTTGTTCTGGCAGCTTGATGTAGCCCAACACCTTACTAAGACACTTAATGTTGTTTTTTTCCCCGTTTTGTCACCCTCTGTTCCACCCATGTGAAAATGAACATGTGTGTCTGCTTGCCATGCATACATTTTCAAGGAGAACAATCTTGGAATATGTATTTGTACAGAAAACATGTTACTTACAGTCTCTCCAGCTCCTTCAGGTCCTGGAAAGCTCCTCTCTCAATCGTGGTGATTTTGTTCTCCATTAGCTGCCTGAAAGAGAAACACCGGGAGAGAGTGAGACAACGAGAAAAAAAACGAGAGAAGAGGGAGAGAAAGTAAGAGCTGACAGAGTGATTTGTGCGATGAAACCATGAGAGGCCGAGGAAGAGGAGAACAATGGCCAGATGGGGGCACGGATAAGAGAGAGAAGAGGAAGAGAAGGTGAAGGAGAATGAGATAGGGCACAAGAGAGGCAAAGAGATTGACATTGGAGAGGAGAGGAGAGGGGGAGAGATGGAGAAGATAGGTGGCAGTGGGTGTGAAAAAAAAGAAGAGATGGAAAGTGTTGGACTGTTGAAACAGCAAGAGAGAAAGAGAGAGAGATAGAGAGAGAGAGAATCAGCAATGGGTCGATAGAGCCACAGAATTGACTTTAAAACTGGCCTATCAGTCGGACAGCGACTCATCTATCATCCAATTTACTCTCTATCTAACCATATATCTGTGACTACTCATTCACTTACAGCACCAGGAGCACTGTGCTGACCAAGCCAAGCAACCACACAAACACACACACACACACACTCACACACACACACACACACACACACATACACACACACACACACACACATATATTTTTTGTAAACTGTGTGAGCTCATAATAAACAGGATAGTGCATGCATGTAACTGGCTGACATCTTGAAATGCAAAATGGTTAAGGGTGTATGTGGGTGCACACAGGTGAGCAGTGAACACACAGGAAACAAGGAGCACACGCACACATAAACACACGCACACACACACACACGCACACACACGCACGCACACAATTAAGGACATAATCTCTAGAGGAATTCCAACAATGTGTATTCCCTGCCATTCACTTTTAGCAGCTGAATAACAGGCACACACACAATAAGTGCAGGCTATCCCTGTCCCAGCCATGTTGTTGCAAGCGAACTCTTAACCTGGATTCATCCCAGGTAAGAAACCTGTTCTTACTTGACTCTTTCAGCTTTCCTTTCCTTTCCTTTCCTCCCACCCTCCCTCCCTTCCTTCCAGCAGCATTCCTCCCCTCCGTGGTTACACCTAATGACCGCTATCTCTTTCCCTCTTTGCCCTCCATCACTTCCTCGCCAGCGCGTTAATCACTCCAGCACATGGGCCCCGGGGCCCGGTGGTTAAAATAAGCCCCTCCTGACACTTCCACTGGCAGATTAACACGACAGCATTAACAGGTGCCACTGCTATTCTGTTTAGACACACATGCGGACTCAATGAAACCGCCGCTTCCCACGACTAGACGCAGTGCTGCATGCGGCAGCTCCGGGGCTTGATGAGCCTGATGCTGCACAGGATTGGAAACAGTTAAATCCCTGTTGTGTGTGTGTGTATGTGTGTGTGTATGTGTCCTTTTTTGCAAAGGAGAGGAGAAAATAAAACATAAAGCCACTTACAACACTCGCAGATGCCTCAGTCCTGCAAAATCCGCCTTGGTGATTTTAGTGAGGTTGTTTGCATTCAGATCCCTAAACAGAGAAATTGGCACAGACAGAAAAATCAGTACATGAGATATGATATGTCATTTAAACAAGGACAAAGCTGGTGAGCAATTCGACTGAAGGGCTTTTAAAAAAACAAAAAAAACTTGAGGCCAATGCAGAAAAAATGTCATTTGAGAAATTGAGAGGAGCTGTGGCTGCTGCGCTACAGGGCAAATTTTAATTTCATCAAGGGGTCTTTGCCTAATAAAACAGCGGCCTGTTTAACTCAAAGCCCACTTGTCCAAATCCGTTTTTGATTAACTTGCTGGTCCCCAGACAAACCGATGTGGTCTACGGAGGCAGTGCTAATGCAACAGTGCGAAACCACCAGCACAACCACAGCAGTGCCCCCAACTTCAGCTCCGCGATCAGCAATAACGTGTCTTCACATTAAACACGAGCAATACGCACTCTACTGTTTGCATTAACGTGAACTAAAATTCACATCAGTTGGATTTATTGGCATTTACAGTTAAAAGTGAGGTGCATTTTTTTTTTTACATATTAGTCCTCATGTTAAACTCTGCGCTATTACGCTGTGGTCCCAAATCAATAAAAATCCACTAATACACAGTAAGAATGTATTTTTTAAAAGGACTGAATATACAAATGAAACAATTAAAGTATTAAGCTAATCAAAATTTCAAGATAGTTTGATAGAGATATTTAGCAAAGCAAATACTAGAAAGTATTACAGTGTCTCCTTAAACTCTTTAAACCCCTTCAGGAGAATCACACCTTTATTATTAGAGATTAAATGTACTATTGAAAATACCAAAGTATGATAGGGTCCATGCACACTTGTTATTCAGCATCATTAACACGTAAAGTCACTTTGATATTAATATTAAACGATATTCTAGTGTTTTTTCTCTGTGAAGTGAATCCAAAGATATATGCGTATAAATCCAAACTGCGCGGTGAAAGCCCCCCCCTCCCCCCCGTTACTTACAGTCTCTCCGTGTTGCGGGGTATGTTCCTGGGCACGCTGCGGAGCCCTTGGCCGTGACAGTCCACTGTAGTACCGGTGCAGGAGCACTGGGCCGGGCAGGGTTGGCCGTCCGCTCCGCCGGACAGGACCAGAACAGCCACCAGCAGCCCCAGCGCAGACGCCGGGGAGCGGCCAGGGCCAACGGGGCTCAGAGCTCCCACCATCACTGCGGCAAGTGGGGGCAAATATGAGACCCACAAAATACTGAGAAAATACAAGGGCGTTAAGAAATAAAAGCCCCGAAATCCCTGAAAGAGCTCACCAAACTCTGCACGCAACGGGATGCCGTCCTCCTTCTCGCTGTCCTCCTTTTTTCAGACGTATGTTTCTGAAATGTCTCGTCCTAAATTTACATTTGGGTCCTCTTAGTGGGGTTTCGATGTGTGAAGGATTGTGAAACGGGTGTTTGGTGCCCCTGGGCAGGGAGAGGGGAGGTCGACGAGGCGGTGGACCGGCTCTCTGGCTGCGCTACAGCGGCGCAAACTTCCACATGTCCCCGGCATGCAGTGCCCAAATCCCCCCGGTTGTGTGTTGTGTCTATATGTGTGTATATGTGCGTGTGCGGAGCCAAGCCAGTGAAACACCTCGATGCTTGATCTGATCCAGAGAAACACACTCTCACACACACTTTAGTGCACACACACACACTCCAGGTGAGGCTGTCTTGGTTATTAATTCACAACACGCGTCCGGCGAGGAAGCAGCGGCAGCGCTCTGTTTTTTCCCAAAAGCTCAGCAGAGGTCACCGTGGTGGGAAGATATTGATTCCGATCAGATCAAATATCAATTGCCGGTCAGTGGCAAGGGTGTAGGCAATGTGAGGGAGGAAAAAAATCCCCGTGAAAGACCAGCGCGCAATACTATAATCCAACTCTGCGTGGTGCGTCAAAGCGCTGCTCCCGAGAGTGTGTGATAGAGAGAGAGAGAGAGAAAGGGAGAGAGAGACGGGAGCGGGCACGTCTGCTACGGCGTCTGTCCAGGCAACTCTCTCTCTCTCTCTCTCTCTCTCTCTCTCGCTCTCTCTCTCTCTCTCTCTCTCTCTCTCTCTCTCTGTCTTTCTGTCTGTCTGTCTCGTTCACACTCACACAAACACACACGCGCGCACTGCGTTTTCCCTCAAGGTAGCAGCAGGTTTCCAACTGGCCGTCAGTGAAACAGCAGCAACAGTTTGACCTCGGAAAAGGGGACTCTCATTCTCACTGCAGTGTCCCGGTCACCTGATGCTTTGTTTATCCGGCCTCAGGAAGGCGACAGAGATTCTCGGTGAAATCTAGATGTGGACAAAATGGGGAAGACCCGTCTGATTCTTGAATTTTCATGGTTTAACAAAGGATGAAGTGCTGTATCTAAGATACAGTGTTGCTCTTTTAGCAAGTCTAGGACACCTGTCTCATGATGCACTCATACTGGCTGTGACTGGGATCCAGCTGTGACATTATCATAATAGCATTAGCCCTCTGCTGTCCAGTCACTGCATATTAAAAGTCAAATCAAGTTATCATTAATCATCATAAATAGGAAGAGTTTTCAATTTGAATTAAAGGACGGGTTCATAATTTTTCGAATCTTTCCTGAAACAACAGTCAGGTGCCCAAATGAACTTTGACTCATGTTTTTCTTGCCATAATCATTCCTCATGTTCATACTGGCTAATATGAAGCTTCAGCCGTCCAAATGAGTCAAATCAAGTAGATCTCTTTCAAAGTTACAGCCCTTTTAGTGCCAAACTCACTCCTTTTGTTATCCTTCCACTGCAGCTGAACAGGAAAACACTGTCTGGGGAAACACAGAGGGAATTTTATGCTAAAACTGTGGAATATATCCACTTTATTTGACTAACTCAGGCAGCTGAGGCTTCATATTATCTTCAGATAAACTTTTAAATTCATTTTTGCTCAAAACATGGATTTTGTCCCTCATCACTTACATTGTAAGCACATCTGGAGAGGATGTTTTAATAGCCATTATGAGCAGGAGGAATGATTACAGCAAGCAAAGCTGTTTCAGTATTCATATGAACAACTGACTATTGTTTTAAGAAAGACTTGAAAGATTGTGAACCTATCCTTTAAGGGTAAACAAACTGATATATCGAGATTATGGTACATGAAAAACTGATGAGACAGATTGTGTAAGTCTTTTCAGCATTCATATTAAATTTTCAAAAACTCTTGGGTGAAAGTCAACAAATCTAAAACGCAATACAAAAAAGCAGTTGCAACCTATTAATTGATTGGGACACAGATTTTCCACTTAGATTTGCCAATGCATATGCTACTACTGAGTAAACATTACACAGTATGCTCTGTACTAATCAGTTATTGTGACTTCAAGCCAGAAACAGGTCAATTGTGTTCAGTTTGTCTATTTTTTTTCTTTATTTATGCCTTTGATTTGCCATAATTCCTCAAATTTACAACATGCTGGACAAGAAGCCTTCAGTTTTGGTTTAATGGGTAATTAGTGCAATTTACAAATAATAATGGGGTGGCTGTGGCTCAGGAGGTAGAGCGGGTCATCCACTAATCAGAAGATAGGCGGTTTGATTCCCAGCTCTTCCAGTCCACATGTTGAAGTGTCCTTGGGCAAGATACTGAACCCCAAATTGCTCCCAATGGTTGCACCATCAGTGTGTGCGTGAATGAATAGATCCTACTGATGAGCAGGTTGGTACCTTCCATGGCAGCCCCTGCCATCACTTTATGAATGTATGTGTGAATGGGTGAATGTGGCTTGTAGTGTAAAGTACTTTGAGTGGTCAGACGACTAGAGAGGGGCTATGTAAGTGCAGTCCATTTACCATTCATCTGTGGTTACTCAGTACCTCTCATCATCAGATGCCACTCAGGACAGACAACTTACATTTTAAACTTATAAACTTACATTTTAAAGGGATGTTACTGAAATAATTTCAATATCACAATATCATCAAACCGTTTGAAGGCTTAGGTGTCCTGCAGGTGTCGAAATAAAAGGAAGGTCGTGCCCTTGCTGTTGAAAACAGTCGGCCTCTTAATATTAGGCGTGGCTCCAAAATTTAATGTTTTGGTTTTTGTACATGCATGACTTCCTGTAATGTAACACTTTGTGTTCTTTTTCTGTGTTGCTTGTTTTTACAAATCTGATTTTAACCTTGTCTTCAAAAATTGAACAGGACTTTGTGTTGTTTTGAAATGTATTTTATAAATGAGTTGAGTTAAAATAACCTCAGTACTAAATTCCAGTCCTAACTGGAATTTTATAGTTAGATTATATAAACATTACATAAATATTATAGTGGTTCTTCATTAGGGATCAGTGATGTACATACAGTATCTCAAGGAGATGACAAATCTGTGGTGAGGACTGTCTTCTTCTTCTCCTCCTCTCTCTCTCCCAATCCCTCTCTGGCTCCCAAGACAGACTACAAACAGCTGTGTGTGATTGAAATGCTGATGTGTACTCTGTGTGTGTGTGTGTGTGTTTTTTTATACTGGTCCCCGTCTCCCCCTCTTCCCCCACCCCACCCCTCACACAAACACACAACCCCACAGACTCATACAATCAGAGAATGTACTTGAAGGAACTACCATATCCCAAATCTGAAATCTTTGTTTTTCTTTTTTAGGGAGTTGAGGGCAGAGAAAGGAAGGATAAGAATTATAATATGACTGAACAAAAGGGAGGAGACAGAGGAAAGACAACGGAAATGTGGAGGAGAGAGAGGGGGAGGAGGAGGAGGAGGAGGGGTGCACATGCCGGTCATTGATGGTGGTGAATCATAGCTGAAGTGAGGGAAGTGAAAAAGAAGAAAGGAAGCACAGGGGAGGAGATGGAGAGAGAGGAGATAGAGAGTGACCCCTATCTCCTGCAATACAACAAGGCTTCAGGGCACACAGCCTGTTTAGACACAGCCTAACCTGACCTGCCCCCCCCCCCCCCCACCCCCCCACCCCCCAACCCCCCTCCACACACACACACACACACACACCTGAGTGACTGCCTCCGATTACACCTTAAACCCAGGCCAAGCTACAAGACACTTTAAATCTTGCCAAGGGCAGTGCAGACTAAGTGAGTGGTTTTCAGGCTTACTTCTGTAAGCGATCTGTTAAAGATGGCTGTCACTGCTCAGTTTTGCAATTTTGTCTGTCATTTGTTTTTAGCTAAGCCAGTGGCACATGGCTCTATTGGTCACAATTGAGCCAGACCACCATGTTGGTCCAGAGTGAAGTATCTCAACTGTTTGATCAACTGTCATGAAATTTTGAACAGACATTCATGGTGCCCAGAAGATGAATCCTACTGATTTTTGTGATCCCCTGACTTTTCCTGTAGTGCCCCCATGTGGATGATATTGTTGTTAAAATGCCTCAATAACTATTGGATGGATTGTCTTGAAATTTGGTACAGATATGTTGCTCAGGCTTTTCCATCTACAGTCACCATCAGGTCATTGAGTTCATTTATCCAGTGAAATTTCTAAACAGCTAGCTCATACATGGATTGGCACAAAATTTGACACACATATCCAAGTTCCCAGAGGATGCATCCTAATGACTTTGCTGACTTTTCAACACCACCATCAGATCAAAATTTCAGTTTGTCCAGTATTTTGCTATGACCAAATACCTTCAAACTAACATTTCCATCAGCCTCATCTGTACTTTGTGTTTAGTGCTAAATAGCAAATGTTAGCATACTAGCATACAAAACTAAGATAATGTAGATGGTAAACATTATATGTGCAAAACAACAGCATTGTTGTTCCGAGAATGTTATGTAGCTCAAAGCACCATTGTACAAAAGTACAACCTCATAAAGTTGCTAGCATGGCTGTAGACTTTTACTGTAAAGTCAATGAAAAAATACACATTTTGGCTTTTTGAGCTTACAGTTCAGATAGCAATAGCCTAATAGTGATCAGAACATTTGACCCTAAAATGGCTTCGAACCTTGACATCTCACTAGTTAGAAAATAATCTGCTGGATGTCTAAGTGGAGAATTAAGTGAAACGGGCTGCATCAGCAAATCAAAAGCCTGTTACACAGTGAATAATTTGTGTATGTTACAAGGTCATTACATTTAATATTCTATTATAATAATATGACATGGTATAGCACTATGATACACTTTAAAACCTTTTTTGCTTGAATAAATGCAAAATAAGTAAAGTAGCTGGTAACTATCCTGAAATCTTTACACAAAGCAAAAATTATCTATTTTTAAATGATCATTTATGATGATCATTGATTTAAATGATCATCTATTGTCATGAAATTGTTACATGCTGCTGTTATGATGAGAAAATGTCTTTCACCCTCCAGGTAACATGAACAAAGATCTTATTATGTTTCTGAAATGACAAAGTTAGATGACTTTTTCATTGTCAGTGAAGACAGGTGTGACCTGACAAACTAGAATAACAGAAACAGAGTGTGGCATCTTCAACCACAGTGATCCATTTTTAGAGTTTTACCACACTTGTCCATACCAATAGATGTAAATGACATTTAATTTAAAAATATTACTCATATTAGTGCTAAGGTGTCAAATAACGAACTGCAGTTACCATTTTTTAAAGTATCATCCTTTTGCCAAGGCTCTGGCTCACTTCAGAGGATAGGTCTTGTCAAGCTCCCAATTTGTGTTAAAGTCCAACTGAAATCACTTTTAATCTCCACTCTTTGCAGTCAAAAATAATGTCAACGTGTTTTTAAAAATAGCTTTGCATTATTAGAATGAAGACAAAAGGTCTTTGAAGAAATATCACAAATGCTCCTTTTCTAACAGGTTTGAAGTGACATTTTCAGGTACATTTACATGTTGTTTAACATGCTGCAACTGAGCAGCTAATTAGCTATCTAGTCTGATAACTGATGTTAGTGGTGCACTTTTCCCCAGTGAATGTTTGTTTGGTGGCTTGCTCAGCAAGCTAAAGTGCAGGGCAAGATGTGCGTTCATGTTTGTAAGTTAGATAAGAAGGAAACTTCAGCAGGAAAGCTAATGAGGGCTGTTGCTCAGAGTCTGTGGCTCTTGTGTTGTGTAGCAGGATGCTATCAGGCTCAGTGTAAGCGTCTGCTCTGCCGATGATTGGGATGCCACGTTACTGTTTTATGCAAGATTTGATTTGCTGTATCAAAATAAGGATTCAGCTGTGTGAACGGATAACAGCTTGGTATTTAATTGAAATAATGTAAAAAAAAAAAAAAAAAAAAAAGGGGGGGGGGGGGGGGGGGGGGCACCATAATGAAATAAAGTAATTTATCATAGAAATGTGTGTTTGGTTTCTATTTTTTTTTTTCCCCAAAGGAGAACACAAGTGATTTACAGAGCAGATATGTATGCTGTAGTAGACAAAAAGTAATTCAATTCCATTTGGACTTGCAAACTGTGTTTTGTGGTCTGGGCCTATAAAAATGATCATAAGTGAAGATCACCTGTAGAACTCAGAAGCAGTAGCTAGAGTTATTTGTACCAGTGAGCAGGTGAGCTGCAGTAAATGCCTTTCCTTTTAATTTCAGACATAGTTGGCTGTAAATTTTACAGAGAATGATTGAATAAATGTTTTTTTTTTTTTTAATTTCCTGTTGCACCATTGAAATGGCCCATCCTATAGTCCATAAAGACTTCCTTCAGTTGAAATTTACATTGAAAAGAAGGACAAATCATTGCACCACAAACTATGCAAGCATTTTTCCTAAACAAAAGAACTGGAAGCTTGCAGCAATTATGAAGTCAAATGTTACAATAAAGCCTCATTCATCTGCTTCTTTTTTCCCTTGAGTGTACAGTTTCAGGAACAGTCTAAAATACCCTCTGATGCTGAGTTTGGCAGGTTAGAAGGGTTGCAGAGCTGCTAATGAGAAGTGAATCTGTCTGTCGGCTGTGATGTTGGTACTGCTCAATCTAGCCTGTTGATTTAGGAGCTGTTTGTGTTATCTTTGGTTTATGGCCATGCAGTAAAGCTGGAGGTGTGGGGGTTAGTCTGTGTGTGTGTGTGTGTGTGTGTGTGTGTGTGTGTGTGTGTGTGTGTGTGTGTGTGTGTGTGTGTGTGTGTGCAGAGGTCAGTTCAGCCACCTGGCCTCTGGACAGCTGCTACTGAGACACATGCTGCTCAGAGCTCATCCTACTGTACACACACACACATGCAAATATTCATGTATTCACAGACACAAGTTCACACAGTGCAGCAGACAGACAGCCACAGAGACAGTCAGAATTTCAAACACTTAACCACATCTATGTATTAATTGACCACATTAATCAAAGCTGCTGTGGGTTTGTCTTAATCAGATCCACGTTGTTTGTGTGTGTGCTGCCTGATAATCACATCATTAAAAACCAATGATGTTTGTGTTTGGACTGGCACTGTCAACACAGAGCCTGGTTACACAGCTGCACTGAGACAGACAGACAGACACACACACACACACACACACACACACACACACACACACACACACACAGAAGGATGAACACACAGAGCCACACCAAAACACACAAACAGCAACATTAAAAAAACAAAACCTTGTCCTCCTGTCTCGAATTCCTTTCACTCCCAGCTGCCAGTTTCGTGCTGATGTGATCTGTCCATGAAGTGTATTGAAACTGGATTGAGGCCTCGAGGTGTTTGAGGGTTGTGATGGGATTGAGAGACTGTTGTCTGTCTCACACACCCAGCCGCTAAGGCCCGGGGAGATGCTGAGAAGGTGAACAGGATCTCATGAGGGGAGGATTTCTCTGGTATGTAGGAAACTCTATGTTCCTCTGCCACTGCAGGAAGGTGTGTCTGGTTTCACATGTCAGGTGTGTGTGTTGTCGTTGAGTGTGTGTGTGGGGGGAAATAATTCATCATTACATGTCATCTGAAAGACAAAGAGACAGAAGTGATCTAAAAGTGCAACAGGGCTACTTATTTTTGGCTTTCACTTTTGAATTTATCAGGAATTATTTTGATATTAATGATTGGTAAACTGTAAAAATGGAAAAGTACAATTTCTAGTGCATAAACTCTGTAGTAACAGTTTCTTCCTCTGATTTATTTTAGTAATTTTGAGGGATTGTGGTACATAATCATGACATTACAGTCATTTGGCAGATGCTTTTGCCAAATTGCATTTCCCAATACCCACACAAACATTTAGAGAGCATAAGAGCAAGAAATTTGGGCTTTTAGTTTCTTGCTTAAGGACCCTTCAACATGTGGACAAGAAAAGCTGGTGATTGAACCCCCAACCCTATGATTAATGGTCGACCGGCTCTACAACCTGAGCCATAGCCAACCCTGAAATCAGCAGTTTATTTGCATTTTCTCCTCTTTTCTCTTCTCTTTCTGTAACTGGCAGATTTTTAGTTTTTGCTTGTCGCAATAACACCTTGTTTACTGAAGACACAACAACATTTTGGGCCATGAAATTTGTGAAAATTAGTTGAAACAGATCTGTTTTTTTAAATGTATTTTTCTGTGAAAAATAATTTTGGAAAAATACAAACATTCAGGCTTAACTGTCTGGTTGGAAAGCATGTGTACCTGTGTGTTTATGGCCAAGCATGTAGATTAGAAGCAATGATAGAAGGAAGGATCCAACTAGACATGATACTCTTGCATATTCCCTCTCATGGCGCAACAATAGAGTCTCAGCCATTCTAATCCTTTTACACAATTATCCCTCAGTGTTTGTGTGTTTAAGCGCAGCTACTCTGACTGTGGCTTTTCCATGGATGTGAACCAAAACAACTCAACCGCCATTATCCTAAAATAGCCTGTAAGTACAAGATAAACATGTGTGTGAAACTAATTGTGGCTTGTTGAGGTGCATTGTTGTGACAACAGATTAAACATCTGTCTGAACTCATTGCTGAACCTAAATTGAGATTAGGAGGGAAATAGAATATATCCCATACAAGAGCGCCGGAAGTAGGGGGTCTAAGGGGCCATTGGCGCCCCACTTTAACCTCCTCCCACATCCTTTTTAAGTCATGAATCACTGTATCCCTGCAAATACCCCTATATTGCAACACTTATGGTAAAAAGGCATTTTAATCATTCCAGTCTACTCTAAGACATTAGGTAAAATAAAGCAGGCAAACATAAAACAAGTAGAATATTTACATTTTAATCCAATCAAAGAGGACACTGTCACATTAATCAAATGCATACAGTGTTTATTTCTAAGTGAAATGACTATTTCTTAATTGGATGCTTACGGCCATTGGTGAAACCTATTTGGCATGCACAGGCAACCAGCCAGTCCAGATTAATTCATATCGCATTGAAATGACAGGTCCAAAGCATTTCCTTTTTGAGTAAAGGTAATCGAGGTGCTCCCAAAGTTCATTTAGGCTATTGAAGTATATGAATGACATTTTCACAACAGCATAACTAGTTTATAATTTGCAAAGGTGAAGCAGTAGTAAAGTAGGCTAATGTTTTTTTATGATTTATGGTTAAATATGGCTTTGAGTGCATGGCTTTATACAACACAAGGACAACGTAAACATTTCTATTGCCTGCTTGCTGTTACTCAGCCACAGAAGTGTTACTGTCCTGTAAACTCACAGTTTTGGGTAATTGAACAAAAAAGCTTGTATCTAATCCCACAGACACTAGTTAGCTGCTTTGTGTTTGGAATTATACCACCACCTTGTCGTGCAAGCAAGTTATAGTTACTCCTTAAAAGTTTAGTGAGTGTCTCCGGTCTATTTACCGCTACACACACAGACACACACACACACACACACACACACACACACACACACACACACACACACACACTTTTTGGGCCCTGCACTTCTGAAATGAATCTGATGCCCCTGATCCCATATATCCCTTGTCTCGCCAAAATTGGAGAAGATGTAGTCTAGGTGACAGTGAGCAAGCAGAAGCAGACAGAATAGATTACAGATAAAGAACAATGAAGATTTTCTTCTCTTTTTTCTCTCCTTTGCAGTCTTTCCATTGAGCCGAATCAGAGAAAAGACTAAGGAACAATCAAAATGCATAGTCTTTACTTCTCTTCACCCTTTTCCTTCATTGTTTTTCCAGCACGCTGAATCAGAGAAAAGCCACATGGAGTTAATAACTAGCACCATAAAACACTGCGTTCTGACACACTCATATTCACACACACACAAAAGCACTTTAGCAACACCGTCTACGCTGGAGATATGTCATCTGTTTATCACACTGTGCATAATCTTGGAATTTGTCAAAGGATTTTCTCATGCAAATTTTTTTTCTCTGACTGCTTAAGAACAAAAACACAGAACTAACAAAAGCTAGAAACAGAAAGGACCCTGTAAATCACAAATACAATAAAATACAGCTTGATATTAATTCTTTATTTAAACAGGTAAGTTCATTGACATCATGATCTCTATTTAAAGAGAGACCTGTGCACAAGAATAAATATATACAGTTTAAACAGACATACAGAAAATTCACACAAGTTAGACATTAGTTTCACATTACAGAGGACCTATTATGCTAATTTCCAGCTCTATATTTTATTCTGGGATTCCACTGGAGTAGCTTTGCATGATTCACAGTTCAAAAAACTCCTTATTTATGTTATACTGGGCATTTATGCAGCCCCTCAGTTCAGCCTCTGTCTCTAACAGGCAATTTTAGCTCCTGTCTCTTTAAAACCCCCTCCCGTTGAGCCCACTCTGTTCTGATTGGCCAGCTTTTCGGAAGCCTGCCAAGGGGAAGCCATATCAGAGTCATGTTAAGTTACCACTGATGCAAACCCAACATTTCCTGCTTTACTGCTTCATATTAAAAGCTTTTAAAATACTAAATAACAGGAGACTTTTATCGTGAAAAATTTATAGGGAATGAAACATGTTCCTCACTGAATAAGCAGAGTTTCGAGAGATATTTGGAGCTCTTTGTTCAGTGAACTAATCAATTTTAATTAATTAAACCAACATCTACCTCACCTACAGTGTGTAAGGATGAACTGAACTGAACTTTTTTTTTTAACTGTAATTGAACTTTAACTGGACTCTTTTGACTTGAGGACCAAAACCTGAAAGGCCTGTTTTGTGTTCTCTTTTTTCTTTTTTAGGTGCTAGCATTATTGTAATATATTATTTAAAGCTTACCTGTGTGTCTTGGATTTCACTGGTGTTCCTACACATTGGGTTCCCAACTGAACCTATCTTCTGTTACACGTCTCATATCGCTCATATTAAAAAATTTTAAATTTAACAACATTTAGTTAATTACACATGCTACACAGCTCCCTTCTGTTGGTTCAGGAGGACAATCCCAGCATTTCATATACGATGCATATGAGAGTACTGAACACTATGAAAGCAGAAGAAGTGAGTGAATGAGTTATAGTGGGCCGTAAGCTGTGGTGAAGAAATGGGTCTTAAATACTGACACAGTATATGATTTCCTGACAAGGGCAGGTATCTTGTTGCAGATGGGACTTTATAGGAGAGGGCTGTTTTCTGTCAGATGCAAGGAGTGATGTGTGGAGTCCTGCATCCTGTGAGAGTGTAGTATAAGGTCTGTAAGGTGTAAGTAAATCATTTGAGGCTCGAAAACACCTTTGAAGTGCAGCACAGAAATGGTCCTTGCACTAAGTTTTCACAGCACCCCGGAGATGTATTTCATTGTCATGTTGTTCAGTTTCAGCTATCCCAAGAGTGAGGGTCAGTCCCATTCAGTACTGAGAAGAGTCCATAGCAGGAGGCTGAAAAACACCAGAAAACAGAGAGAAAGTGGAGAGCGGGATGGATGGAGAGGGGGAAAGTGGGAGGAGTGACACAGAGGAGTTTGGGAAGAAAAAGTGAGGTTCGAGAAAAGGACGAGAACAGGGGAGAGAGGGAGGGAAAGAAAAATATGAAGGGTCCTTTGGAGAGAAGGAGAGAGAAATAGAGGAGGCAAGAGAGTGAGAGGGAGGTGTGTGTGGAAAGAGGAGTGTGGGAAAAATCAATATGCTCTCTGGAGCGACTGGAAGAGACAATCAGTCCTGTCTGACCCTCGTCTCCCCTTGGTGTCAGTGTATGTGTGTGTGTGTGTGTGTGTGTGTGTGTGTTAGTGCATGTACATATGTGTGTTTGTGTGTATTTGCGCATATATTCAATTCACAAATGCCTGTATGTGTTTGTAAGTAACACGTCTGTACATTAATTTGGAGTCTGAGGAGATGCATGTGCTGATATGTGCAGCAGCTGGGCGTGTGTGCGTGTGTGTGTGTGTGTGTGTGTATCTCCTCTTGTGTTTGCTGTCCTCAGCTCAAATATGTTTTATTGGCATGACTGCTGAGGGCAGAAGAATGATGCCAGGGAAGCTAATGGGATAAAAGTTCATTACCTTCCCTCTATCAACTTTATGAGAAAGGACAGATCGAACAAAGACTCTGAGCAAAGTTGAAATAGGATGAGGCCGTCACATCCGCAAATGGACACTCTATAGAGGCTTTGGCTGGCACCAGATGTGTTGATTCTTGCTTGCGGTCGCTCGCAGTCACTTTCCTCACTAACTCCATCTATGTCACTGCCATCTGCGAGGTCACATTCAAAACACAAGCCAAAGGCTATGGGCCAGATTTTCTCAGATTGTCCCAAGCTACTTTTTGTGAAATGGCCTCGCTTTGATAGCTATTATTATTATCAATATAAAGAAGAAAGAGCTCCTTTGCTCTCCTTCTCTCTCTGTGTGGATGTATGTGTGTGTGAGTGGTTAGTATTTTAGTGAGCCTTGAGGCTAGTGGCTTTCACAGGCCGTCCACTCGATGTTCGGAGTTTGTAAAGCTGGCTCAACCCGCCATTGTCAAAGTCCCACTCCTGAATTCAGTTTTTCCATCTGCCCCCAGGCGCCTCTCAGACTGACAGGGGGGCGAGGGGGTAGATGTATAGATGAAAGAGCGGGAAGAATACGACTCCTCAGAGTGAGAGAAATTTACCAATCACGAAATCCACTTTTTCTCAATCTCTCTATCACTCCTCTGCCACAGTCATCCAATCACTTCTTTTATCCCTCCCACTGCTCTGCTCTCCTCCCCGCTTTGTCTCACTGCTGTGTAGTTGCAGGGGGTTAATTGAGGTCTGAACAGCAGGGGGCTATTATGACACCTTTGCTAAGAGGACACACACACACACACACACACACACACACACACAATCTTCTGCACACATCATAAAGCAATAATTAAAATTTCTGCAATGCAGGAAATGCACAAGACTCCTCATTTTTTAGAGTTATGCTATGCAACAGCTGCATTGTTTTGTGTATGTGTTTGACAGAGGGAGTGTATGTGAGTGTGTATGTGTGTGTGTGTGTGTGTGTCTGGGGGGTGATGTCAGATTTAATGATGGTTTCCACCCTTTGGAAAAGGCTGCCTCACCCCAAATCAGGAACCAACTGAATAAATCACACAATTAATCCAACAAGTCAGCGTGGTGTATCGAAGCACTGCACACACAAAACAGAATAGATTGACAGGTGTGTGTGTGTGTGTGTGTGTGTGTGTGTGTGTGTGTGTGTGTGTGCACTCAGCATGCTCTGTTAGTAGCAGATGGTAGGCTGGTGGTCTGTTGCCAAATTCGCTGTGTGATCATGTAAATGATCACATGCACACCCACACTCAAGTAACACAAACGCCCCTGCAACTAAGCCAAGACATAAACAAACATACTGTATGAGCACGCACACACACATACACCTGTAGTGAGATAAACAGGTGAGTTGGATAATCATTCCCGTACCATCCTCTATCTAAATTATTTCTTCCTCTGACTCTCCTTTGTCTCAACTCTGTTTAAATTCTCATTGTGAAGTCTTTAATGTGAAACAGTGGCAGCGCTGGCGTGTATGAGTGTGTGTGTGTGTGTGTGTTGCAGTTAAGATGTTGATTGAAGCTGAAGTTTAACAGTGGGAAGCTTTACATCAAAGACTGACATTCACCTTTCATATCCTCTTCTTTTGATGCATGGAAACACACACACACACTTCATGGGAATAGGGAACCGACCGTTTCACTAAATCAAAAAGTGACATTTGCTTCGAACCTTTGCGATGCAGAAAGTCTCGTACGCACACACACACACGTAGAGAACACAGATAAGGGTCCCCTACAGGGATTTGGGCCCCTTTTGGCATACATCTACTTACACACAACACTCCCCATGCTTTGACACAATGAACACAATATGAAGAAGAACACACAAACTCTCTCACACACACACACACATTTGGCAGCAACAGCATCAGGCAACAGATGCTTCTGAATGAGCTCCTTTGCTGGGCATGATTCATAATGTGGCCATTGAAAATCACTTTCAACACATTCATAACCACTTATAGCTGCCTATGAATATTCACAGCTCGGAGGCTCCCACACACACAAGCTCTTAATGGGATTCACGCATGGATATATACAAACACACACACACACAAAGGCAGAGACACACAAACAGACAGTCACACATGCATGTCTGTACCAATTAAAGCTTTTCTTGTTTAAGGTACTTTAAGCCTCTTTTAAATTTCAATGAAGTATTGTATAACATGATGGATTACAGGCAATTTAAGGTATGCAGATCAAATTGTTACAAAATGTCCCCTCCTAATGTCCCTAGTCTCTAAAGGAAATTGCTTTCCAGGGTGAGACTACGTTCTGATATGATACAAATAACTTTGATAACAGGTTTTTTAAAAAAGGAGGTGTCCTCAAAGGACCCTTGAGAAAGACTCTGTCTCTCATCATCTCTGTTCATCTCTTACAATCTTCTAACATTTAGAAAAAAAGTCTTTCCAAGTTTTCATCTCTTCTCCTTTACTTATTGCTCCTCAAGGGATTTAGCATAGTGAGTCATCCTCAGGCTTAAAGCTTGATGCGATTTCCAAATATCACCAGCAGAATTACAGCAGGTTCTTGAGCTTTACCTTTAGTCTCGTGGTGAGTCCAGAGAATGAATAAAATGTAGAAATCCATTTAGGTTTCACTGATAACTTCTACAGCATTTCCTCAGCACTGCTGCTTACGCAACTGTAAACAATTTGTGCTAGACTGAGATTATCTAGTCTATCTAATACAAAGAATAGACAATGCCAACAGACAGACAGATAAATAGATAGATTTGTGCTCCATCACAGAAGTTCAATTACTGCAATGTTCGCTTGTTTTTTAAAATAATAATTATGATTGTTCCATGGCCTTAGTTGCCCAATCTTAAACATACCGTAGTTATCATGCATGATATTGTGGATTTTTTTAAAAACTGTTGGTATTGAAGACAGTCTAGTATTTTGGAGAATCATCCAACATCAATATTCTGTCCAGCAATTGGGTTGTTTTAGTTTATGGTCTTGGGTATTTTACTTGACATAATTTATATTTTTTAATCATATTCATTCATCCTAGTGTTCCATTTCTGTCGATTATGACTGAAGATAAATAATGATTTATACTTGAGGGAAAAAAGTGTCACAGGACAAAGCGATGGAAGACAAAACAAGAGCATTGTTACCATGGCAACCAGAGGCCACATGTTTATAAGTTTTGGTAAAGAAATGGCAGAAAATACTGTACTGAAAAGTTTAATATTACAGAAAACAAAGAAAATGTATGTTTCATTTCGCTGAGAAGAAGCTTGTTGGTGAAATAAGAGGATACAAACGGAGAACCCTTGATTGTCGGGCAGATCAGGGAAGCTGTTGCATCAGGTTATCCGCAAATAGTTTTGAAAATCTGCTCCATCATGTATGTCCATATATCAATCAGTGGATATTTCAGATAAATTTGCAATCATCCTTCGTTTTCTCGCCAGATATCTCAGCAGAAGATTTCACCTCCGGTCACAATTGACTGAGGATACGACAGCATCTGTGACCAAATATGAGTTAAGACATACAACTTAAAGATACCCTGTCCAGTTTCTGACCTCCAGTAGCATTATGGAGCAATTTATATGGGTGGGTCACTGTTTTGTTTGTCTCATGCTGGTGTACGATGATGCACATGCATGCCCATAGTCCTGCCAATGGTTTCACACTATTCCAAAATCTACAGGTGGCTGTAATGGGCCATGAAATGCAGCAATGCAAGCAAGTAAAAATGCATGTAAACAATGCAGGATTTAAAATACCTAAAATCATCTTTGCAAATGTTTACAACAATTGCATTCAACAATTTTGTTAGATCTCACGCATACACATAATGCATTTTAGTGTGTAACACTGAACAACTATTGTTTGTTTACTAGAAAACTCTACAGGGTACCTGCATGTATAAATTAATTTGAATGCTTCATATATATGGGCTGGCTGATGTAACATCAACTGATGATGAGTTTGACAGTAGCACCTACAACCACCTGACAGCTTGATAGTTCAAGTATGTTGTGTGCAAACAAAGTACCAGGCAATTCCAAAAAGATGCATAATACAGGACAACTGCACTTTAACATAACAGACCAAGGGAGTGTTTGTTTTTGTGCTTTTAATGAAACCTCAGTGGATGCACAATTTTCCCATCATGAATGCCTCAACTTCTGGGTTTTCCCTTTCCTTTAAGCTGGCTGAACAAAAAAACAACAAATAGAGAAAAAAATAGCAAAAAAAAAGTCAAAAGAGCTAAACTGAGAAAGAAAAGAAATAAAGAAACTGTAGAAAAGAGGAGAGAAGTGAAGGCAGTGGTTCATTTCACGATTGAAACCAGATGAGGGACGGGGGGTGATGAAAGATTTGGGAAAAGCACCATTAACCAATTAGCTTTTTCCAAACAACCATGTCTCCACCTATCAGAGAGCGTTACCTGACAACCATTAACAACAACATCTTATTGGTTGATTCACTGGCAACACTTAAGTTTTGTGTTTCTCCTTTTTTGTCACAAACTGTTAGCAGAGTTGATGAGAAGCTTTTTGAAACATGTTCTGTGTGTGTTTCTGAAGCACTTTTTTGTGCTAAAATTGCTAAAAAAAAAATACACACATTCCCATGCAAAAATGCACATAGTTGGCCATGTACTCTCAGACTCATACACACACTCTTATCCTAACCATAACCACTACTTGCCTAACCTTAACCTAACCCCAACCTGCCCTTAACTCTAAGTCTGTTTATGGGGACTTTCTTTTTGTCCCACCAGGGAGACGAGTCCCCTCATGTGTGTAAACAGATTTAAGTCCCCACAACATGAGGAATACCTGGTACAGACACACACACACGCACGCACGCACGTGCACACACACACACACACACACACACACAGCAAGTCAATAAAAACCTGCCCTTTTCATTCACATGACTGGTTTGGATTTTCTGCTGCATTTTGTCTGTTCCCACTTGAAGGGGGACATGACTTCATAGACTATTCATTGCTATAAGTGGGGTGTGTGTGTGTGTGTGTGTGTTGGGGGGGGGGGGCATGTGTGTGTGTGTGTGTGTGTGTGTGTGTGTGTGTGTGTGTGTGTGTGAAGCACTACTGTGTGATCTTGTCCTGCTTTCTCCTCAAAACAAATCCAGACCACATGTTTTTCAAACAATGAATTCAATGCTAGAATTGGGAAAGCACCTTACAGTCCTGCCCTCACACCCATCATCCCTCCCTGCCCTCCTAACTCTCTCTCTCTCTCTCTCATCCTCCCATTCCCGCATCCCACTTCATATCTCTCACCACATCCACATGTCTGAGCTAGTGTCTTCTTATGTCTCTTTTCTTGTCTGTCAGATCTCATCTCTCGTTCCAGAGCTTTTATCCCAACACAGCATGAAGACAGGTTCAGCCCAGCATGAAGTGGATGATGGGAAATTGAGTTCCTGCTGAGAGTGTATGATGTGACCTATTGACCTATTGCCTCAGTGAAACACGATGAGAGCAGGCAAGGAAGTGCACAGTTGGTAAGGAATGTAAATGAAGAGAAATCCCAATATTTTTTCTCCATGTGGTTACTGAGGGATGCGAGTGAGAAAAATCTCTAAAAGTGTCTCTTGAGATGATCCTGAGAGTAACAGAAAGGGTGAGAAAAGGAGATAAAGGGAAAAAAGGGAAAGAAATGGATAAGAGAAAAGATTAAAAGTGTAAAGCAGAAGAGTGTGAGTGGAGGAAAGGGAAGGGTGGCGCTCTCACCTTTCTCACTGCCGTTGCCGAGACACAAAGAGCAAGTGGCATCGCCATGACAACACAAACACAAACATCAGGGGCTGGAGTGTGTGTCCTCAGAAGAAATACTGTCTAATTGCATACATTCTGAATTGGGGATCTCAGTGTCCCCATTCATATACATATTTAATACAAATAGTGCAGCAACATGCATGCGCACACACACACACACTCATACACACGCACACACACGCACACACACACACACACACACACTGTGCAGAGACAAAGTGAGGACATCACAAGGGTGGAATTGAAGGATTTAACATGGTATTTTGTGTGTTTAAATGTGTGTGTGTTTGTACAGAGGGGAATGCCTTGGCTGCGATCCTGGTTGCGTGTGATGGAGAACTCAACAAATTTCCAAACAAACACTCTGGAAACAATTAAGAGAGAGAAACGTGGAAAGACAGAAAGATAGAAAGGACAGACAAAGGGAGAAAGAAAGACAGAAAGAGAGACAGAGGAGACAAAATAAACTTTGCTTGCAGGTTATACAGAAAAACAATTATGCCTTGCACGTATGAAGAGCAAAGGACTTCCATGTCTCTCAAAATGAAAGACACGCACACACACACACACACACATGCACTACATCATGCGTGATTAATTAACAAAGACAGCGTGTAATGTTTATGACACAATATTCCCAAATCACAGGAAATGATTATTCCCAGATCAGGGCGAGTGAGTGGAGCCATCAGTCTGAAGCTCTGGAGAGTCATCAGCTCCAAAAAGGCTGCGGACGCACACACAGACCTCCACCTGCTGCTGCTGATTCATACAACTTACTGCTATAAACAACAGACACACAGACAGAGAAAGAGAGAGAGAGAGAACACATATTTGTACAAAGGTCTCCTGAAATAATAACCTGTAGCTTCCAAAAACAGTATTTTAACAATACCTGCAGTCTTGTTAGTCTTTGTCTGGAAAAATATTACAAAAAATGATTTGTTTATAGAAGCAGAAAATGCAGTGGATGTCGTCTATAGAGATATGCTAAACAATGATGAATTTGTTTTCTATTACCCTGTATGACGGAAAAGACATCACAGTGTGGTCAGTACAATGACTGTTTATCATTTGTCATATTGCCAAATAAACATTTCACTGATTACAACTTTGTGTGATAGTAACCAACTCCAAGTGTGCATGTGTTGTACATGTTCCCACCCCCTCGGCACCTGCACAGGGGAGTGACCTCATGTCCATCAGCAGGGCAGTTCATCCTGTCTAAACACTCAGTGATAGATGTAGCAGCTAATCAGGACAGTGATGTTGTTATAGCCCACATCAGCAGAGACACTACGAGCCAGATCCCAACCGATGGTTTACTACCATATTCAACACTTGGTGATTTAGTTTTTAGCTGCTTTCTGTATCCAGCTATGAATGTGTTTTCAGCCACTTAACAGTCTGTAAAAGATCTTTTTTTATCCTTTTTCATGCAGGGCTTATTGAGACTGGATTGTGTCATCATGACCACAAAATCGCAACGAAACACCTTATTAAAAAATATGGTTTAAAGGCCCTGCCAAACCATGATGACTTCAGAGATTCAATCCCTACACGGGCCAAGTGATCAGTGCCTCACAACATTTCACAGTACGTTACATTATATCGCACAGCTACTGTCCAACAATCCTCCAAATTAAATGACAAAATACCTCTTTGGTCCATGCACTCCAGAACAACACATAGAAGCGTTTCTGATCTGATTCCCCTATCGGCAGTACAACATCATTTGTCTGTGCTCTCCAAAACCCTCACATGCGAAGTAACTGTTGAAAATAAATGCATTTTATGATGTGTTTTAATGCTGTGGTTAATTAATGGTTAGTTTAGGGAACAAAAACAACTGTTAGGTTTAGGGAAAGATCGTGATTTGGGTTAAAGTTGTGGTTGGGGAAACATTGTGGTTACTACTTTGTTAGGGTCAGGGGACTGTCATTGTCATGGTTACAGTAATAACTACACGGATAAGGTTGTTGTCATGGTTGACTTGACTTGAAGGAAACAAACAGCGGTCATCCGTGGTAAAGTCTGATGTTTTGTCCATGTACCCTGACCTCCTCATTGAGAAGACTTTGTCACTCCTTCGCTCACATCATAAGTACAACAGTCACTACAGAGCTTTGACTTGATCGTAAACATATGCCATTTTGGGCCACTTGCTGAAGCGACTAATTTTTTTGTTTTTCTTGGGAGGACAGTCATCTAATGTCGCCTGTTGAAATAACTAGTCAGTAGTCTGTTTTCATAACCCAAAAACCATCACAGGAAGAAAAACAAAACAAACGAGCCAAATGTTCACACCACGGTGAATCTGTTTTGATAGACTTATTATATGCTTGGAATACAGATGAAGAATATGTGTAATAAAAACAGACACTGTAAAGTTTTGATTTGTTTTGCTTTGTCAGGTCGTGGTCTTTTGCTGAAGGAAATAAAGAAATGGTGGAGGTGACAAATAAGGAGAAACTGATTTATTTGGCTGAACAATCAATCACAGAGCTTTCTCTTTCAGCGACTGTCTCAGGCCCGGATTCAGCATGCTGACATGGCCAAAGGTTTGCTTAAGAGGGATGAGTAAAGCCAGACACACCCAATAAAGCCACAGGTGACAGTCAGCAGTCGATGGTCAATGGAGTCAAGTGGCGAACACTTGGCTTGATGTGTCAGGGTCTCAAGATTAGAGGCAAAGCTGCTCTAAAGACCATTTCAACAACTATAAATACATGAAGACACTCACTTAAATACTTGAGCATCTATTCAGAGTCTCTTTAACTGGTTCAGTTAAGACAATCTGGGAAGAGGTGGGAAGTCAGATTTGATCTCGTTTTTTTGTTCATTGTGTTCTTTGCTAAAGATAGTTGTGGAAACAGTAATGAAGCTTAATTTTGTCATGGACTCATTCCGGGTTGCTAGGAAGCTACTTGGATCCTACAGTGAGTAACTAAAGAGCTCTGGGAGTTTAGCGGCGTAAGAACTGGTGTAAGAATTAAATCATGGATGAACTTCGTTTTCTTCTGATTAACAAGAAAATCTTAAAAGGAAAAGCTACCATCTCAATCTGACACTGACAACCGTCAAGAAAATCCTCTCATGTATTATTACTTGTGAAGGCATGTATGACTTGATTAATATATTCTCCACAATACTCTCACCATTGTGCACAAGATACAACAAACCTGCTCGCATTTAATCACAAGTTACTTAGCAACAGTCGAGGAGATTGTGAATCTGAGACATCTGCAGCTGAAAAGACTAAACTTTATATATCAACAACTCTTACTTCAAATATCTACTTTTGGATTTATAAAATCCATATAGCATCACCACACTGTTCACACTCCATTCACAAGAGAAACAGACAACAGACCATTCATCCATCCATCCTGTCATCCATTCATTCATCCACTTGAAAAGACAATAGGCTGTTGTTGTTGTGTTTATGGTTTCTGTTTGTGGGTCTTTCTCCCAGGCCCAGTGTGCTGCGGACTCAGGAAGCCTGTTCACTCTAATAAAGTTTAACAGGCTCGCTTCAGTCCCACAGGACCCTGAGCACACGAGACGACAGCAGAGTAACACTGACTTTCATTATCTCAAACTCCTATGACCTAATTATATCCAATCTAATCAGCACTCAGCCCTCCACTGTGTGGTTTTCATTACAGAAATGTGGTGAGATGATTGACAGTGATGATTTAAACATATAAGTGTGCAAAGTCTGACTCAGAAGAATTACTTAATTACGCACTAATTGCTTAATTTGTACCACATAGATACTGTCACATATGGAAAGAATTTGACTTTAAAGACTGCAAAAGAACATTTTCATCATGAAAGACTCCAAAGGTTTCAGCAGTTGGAAAAATAGATTGAATTAAAACACATATGCTCGTATACGTGCATTACCGTGGCAACAGATTCATCACTGACCCCAACCTGAGGTCATGACAGAAGCTGTCCAGTCTTGTAAACAACAATTAAGCCTTATGGTTGCCATGGTGCCAACACATCAGGAGCAAACAGAGAAGAGCTGGTAATGTGTACATGTTCATGTCATCATCCCTCTTCATGTATGAGCCCCTGAACACGCCTGCATGATTATAACTATGTAAACACCGCTCTGTGCCTCTCTCGGACAAGGTTCTCTCAGTCAAGCGTTCCTTTGGCTCTTTGTCTGCAGGTTGTCTTCATTCTTTCCTCCACGTTACATTTTTTCCTCCATGACGCATCATTAACTCTCCTGTATTTCTCTGCCTGTATGAGACATGGAGCGTCCAGCAGAGTTGGGTGGAATAAGAAAGGCGTTACTCAAAGACAAATGATTAGGAGCATTGAATTACTCCATGTCGGGAAGAGGAATTTCACTCTATGTCCACAGCCTTCAGTATTAATGGGTCTTAGACATGTAACTCTTAAATGCAGACAGAGGGGGAGATGAGCACAGAGGTTTCGGGAAGATGAAGAGAGGTGCTTGAAGGAGCAAAGTGATTAAACGGGGGTTACAATCCCATATCCATCCACACCAGGACCTCATGGGGGATCTGCAGGTGTTCAGAGGCCTGCTGGAAGATGTAATCCCTGATTGTGCCTCAAGATCTCTTAGGGCTTAGTCACACAAACATTTATAACAGAATCCATTCATTTAAAGGGAATTGCTGCCATCTGTGGATGTGCTTGCAGAGACAAAATAAATTCATGCAGTACTTTTGTGAATAGTTAAACTTTGGTGAACTTTGACAGACAAAAGCCTTGTTTCCACCAAAAATTCCAGGTACTAGAAGAACTAATCTCATGGACTAAACTTGGAACTGTAAAGTCCCTACAGTGCAGTCCTGTTTGCGTTTCCACTGCATCTGTTTATTTACTGCTGTATGAGTTGGATGTAATGAATCAAAGAAAAGGAGAAATGCAGAAGAGTAAAATGAAAATGAAACTAGAAAATGCAATTTCTGTAGAAATTGCGTGTGATTGCTGAAAGCAAATTTAGATTGCATAACTGGAAGCTGAACACTATTGAAAAATCTAGCAAGATTAAAATCAGCAATGCGTGGAATTGAACCTAAACCCTCATGTTTGTAAGATAGACATGCTATGCACTGAGCTAACATGTCACACAGTAACGGCAGGCCAGATTCTGGTATTTAGCCTGTCACTTGCATGAAATTGACAAAAAAGCAGTTTAGCTCAGCTCATTAAGCAGATTGACATCACCTGGAGTCCTTCATCTCTACTGAGTTGTGCCCTAAGCAGGGCTCGAACTCACAACCTTTGGATCTAAAAGGAGTTCAGAAATGACATGAGCTTAAACCACTGGACTACTCAGACATACTATGTGGTATGGGAAAAGTTGTGTTTAACAAGCATATCAATCCACATTTTAGGTAATAATGTTAAAGTGAGCTAGAGAGGAAGTGACTTATGGTACATGATAGCGATGGAAAGCAACGTTGTACATGACAGCAATGTTATGAGGAGCACTGCAGAGAGCAGGTATTGAACACACATCCTGCAGACTGTATTGCAGTCAATGAGAACATGACAGGGACTCTCTATCAATTAAGGTTCAGATCTCAAAAACTATAAGTCCTATGTGAAATGTACTTACATTTTGAGAGAGAGGAGGCTTGTGGCAACATACTGAGACAAGATATGTGCTTGAGGAGTTAAAATTGTGGGAGTGACAGCAGTTTAGAAAAACATTTCTGGTCTAAAATTATCTGTGCTCTCCACTGTGCCTGATCACATGACACACTGGTGAGACCTGAAAAAGTCTGAAACCCCCTGACTTTGGGCTTAAATTGCTGAAAAATTACAAAAAGATATCACTAAACAATCTGATAATTTTGAAAGTTCAAAGTTTTGTGAACATTTCACAGTTTGAATGGCATCTGTACGATAAGGGACTTCCGAGCAGTTGAGTGTCAAAGTGACCAAGGTTCCAACTCAGTTGGACGGTTCGTCCCATAGACTGCCAAATTTTAATGTTGTAAAAAATTATATAAAATCGCTGAAACATGTTACATTTCAGAAAAATACAAGCACGCATCTGCTGAATGAGTTGCACAGATTGACAGTTGAATGGTTTTTATAGCACAAAGTATGCAGCAGTTGAAACGCGGCAAAAAACTTACGGAAGACAGAATAAGAATAAAGACTGAGAAGAACAATGTGTGATTGCTTCCAGCCTCCACAGTATAACATCTGTAGTGTTTGATGGTTTTTTATTTGTGCTTTAGAATGTAAGAGCTGTGAAACAATCAGAAAATAACCTTTTATTTCTCTCATTCACTGCTTTGTTCTCGCTACCACCGCTCCCTCTCTTCATTCTCTCTCTATCTCACTCGACCACCTCTCTCTCTCTCTGTCTCTCGCTGGTATCTCATAAGAGATAGAGCAAGCTCTCTTGCACTATCTCTTATTGTGTGATTGCTTCTAATCACACATTGTTCTTCTCGCTCTTTATTCTTATTCCGTCTTCCGTACGTTTTTTGCCGTGTTTCAACTGCTGCATACTTTGTGCTATAAAAACCATTCAACTGTCAATCTGTGCAACTCATTCAGCAGATGTGTGCTTGTATTTTTCTGAAATGTAACATGTTTCAGCAATTTTATATAATTTTTTAAAACATTAAAATTTATAATGGCAGTCTATGGGACGAACCGTCCAACTGAGTTGGAACCTTGGTCACTTTGACACTCAACTGCTCGGAAGTCCCTTATCGTACAGACGCCATTCAAACTGTGAAATGTTCACAAAACTTTGAACTTTCAAAATTATCAGATTGTTTAGTGATATCTTTTTGTAATTTTTCAGCAATTTAAGCCCAAAGTCAGGGGGTTTCAGACTTTTTCAGGTCTCACCAGTGTGTCATGTGATCAGGCACAGTGGAGAGCACAGACCAGATATGTTTTTCTAAACCGCTGTCACTCCCACAATTTTAACTCCTCAAGCACATATCTTGTCTCAGTACGTTGCCACAAGCCTCCTCTCTCTGAAAATATAAATACATTTCACATAGGACTTATAGTTTTTGAGATCTGAACCTTAATTGATAGAGAGTTGCTGTCATGTTCTCATTGACTGCAATACAGTCTGCAGGATGTGTGTCTCCTCTCACTGCAGTTTCGTAAACTTACAGATTCTCACTTCCTTCAAACACTTTTTACACATATCATTCATTCTCATGTTAAACTAGTCTTGCTTTCACTAATGATGTACAAATCTCTGGGCTCCAAGCTCTAGTTTGAGACAAAAATGGAGATTTTTTTCCTTTCATTTTTGTGAATGTCTGGTGGTTCAGTGGTTTAGAACACTGTTCTCTGATCAGCTTCACCTTAGATGACAAGGTTGTGTGTTCAATACCTGCTCACTGCAGTGCTCCTCATAATATTGCTCTCATGTACAAAGTTGCTTTACATCTCTATCATGTGCCATATGTCAATTCCTCTTTAGCTTACTTTAACATTATTACCTAAATGTGGATTGCTATTCTTGTTAAATAGATCTTTTCCAATCCCACAGATCCTGTCTGAGTAGTACAGTTCATTTCTGAACTCCTTTTAGATCCAAAGACTGTGAGTTGGAGTCCCACTTAGGGCAGAACTCAGTAGAGTAGACGGATGCAGGCGTGCACAGCTGATGTCAATCTGCTTAATGAGCTGAGCTGAACTGAACTGCTTTTTTGTCAATTTCATGCAATTGACAGACTAAATACCAAAATCTGGCCTGGCATTGCTGTGTAACATGTTAGCTCAATGCATAGCATGCCTGTCTTACAAACATAAGGGTGTAGGTTCAATTCAATTTTAATCCTGCCAGATTTTTCAATAGTGTTCAGCTTCCAGTTATGCAATCTAAATTTGCTTTCAGCAATCACACGCAATTTCTACAGAAATTGCATTTTCTAGTTTTCTCTTGTTCTTTTTTAAAATGATTCGAGAAGCCGACAACAATGCCTTATTTCACTTTTAACGTTAGCAAGAGAGGAGATATGTCCTCTCCTTGTCCTAAACTGGACTGGAGTACTTCCTTGTTTTAAGAATGAAGCAGTACACAAGTTGAAGCAGCCGCACTATGTGTGTTTGACCAATCAGCTACAGTCATCCCTGCAAACCCCACCCCCAAAGTTCCTGGATTTTTGGAAAGTAAACCCTCACCCGAGCAGGGACTTTCTGGGGAGTAAAACCGGTGGAAACACAGGTAGAGGAACTGTCATGACCCCTACTCCATGACACCTGCCTGCCTGTTCTGAGTGTGTTTTTGTTATTTTCAGCCTCCTTAGTATGAACGATGTGTACTTGATGTGTTTTGATTTTGTCTGTCTGTCTGTTAATTTCTCTTCTGCCCTTGCCCTCTGTCTCTCTCTCTGCACACCTGTCCATCATTGGGAATCATTGCACCTGCCTGTCATCAAGCCATCACCACTTCCCTACAAGAACACTGTACTGACAGCCAGTCCAGTTGTACCATTCACAGTTTGTCAATGTGCATGCTTCTAGATTTGACGCCAGTCAATTTTCCTATTTCCGTATGTTAGTGTGTTTGCCTGCCTGCAGCCACCTAACTCCCTGTCTCCAGGATTACCTGCATGCTTGTCCACCTCACCTGCTCGCCAAGCCCACCAGTAAGCTCATACTGGTTGGATTCCCTCTGCCAAGCCTCCTCCCAGATTTCTCCCCCTCACCTCAGCCCAAACACCAGCCACCATCCCTTATCATCCCTGCCTGTCTCAGCAATACAAGGCTTCTTAATTCACCTTACCTGCTAGTCCAGTGTCTGCATTTGGCTTTAGCCTTAATACGTGACAGGAACTGAGTTCATCAAAAGGTTCTTAGTACCTGGGGAAAGTTCCTGCAGTCAAAACGTAGCTATATTCAAACCATCTTGACAGTGCTGACCTTGGAGGAAATGGAAAGAACAGGAGAGTCATATTAGCAATATATTACCAATCAATCTTAAAACTTATAACCTTGAAGCAATGCTAATAGAGCTTTCTACTTTGCTATTTAACTATTGTCCAAGGAGAGTTGAATCGATGGCAAGTGGACTTGGTTGTAGATACTTGAAGACATTTCGCCTCTCATCCAAGGGGCTTTGTCAGTTCTTCTTCTTCAGATCAGAGCTGAAGAATAACCATGACCTGGATGACTGAGAATCTTCACAGACAGCACAGGGCTGATTTGTGCTGTCTGAATGCAGCCTTAAAGTACTAGATCTGTCACTTCTTGTTAATCGTGTTAATGGCAGCTGGAATGAATTACTTTTCGAATATATTTTTCCAGTGCTGCTTACTTCACAAAAACACACAATGAATTAATCCTCTAGTGTTGCTGTGGAGGTCAGTACTCCTCCAAAAAGAGTTGTACAAACCACAGGCAATAGTCTCAGGAAAGTATTAAAAACAGGAAAAACTGAATTAAGGACAAGAGAAGAGAAAAAAAGAAAGAAACACTTCAAACGATTCACACTCAAACTCAAAGCTGGACTTACAGAGACAATAGCACAGACCCGATTGGACACTGCCTGTCCTGCACTGATGCATGGAAATAGACTGAGTGAATCACAGGCAGTGGGAGTGAGACTCATGTGTACTCATACCTCCTAAAATTTTATAGAGTGGGGGATTAAAGCATGTATACACGCTTGGACTCAAACTCAAGCAAGTGTTTGCCTTCAAACCAGCTAATCTGTAATCAGGATCTTATGAAAATGTAATGAAGTGTCCAGAGCAGGAGTTATGTTTTTGCTCAAATTTAATAAAAAGGAAATTCCTGAATAAAGGAATAAAGCCCAGAGTACAGGACAGCCATACAGATGTAAAACACCCATGACTTTTCTGCATTTTATTCTGACACACATCTGCTCACAGAACAAAAGGCATTCAAACCTGCACACACACACACACACAGCGAGAGTGACAGGGAGAGTGGGTGAGCGGGGGTTAGAGAAACAAGGAGAAATGAAAAGTGTCTTTGAAAGTAAACAAAGGCAGAGTGATCAGGACCAGATTGGTGCAGATCAAACAGTAGTGTTGAAGTAGGAGGAGAGAGGCCTCTGATGGAGACATCAAACAGAACTAATGTAAACCACATATCGGCCTGACATCACACACACACATACAGGCAATAATGCACACACACAGAGCATGAAAGCGTGCGTACACACGTGCAAAATGGACATTGGATCACACACATGCACACACACACACAAACACACACACACACACGGCCTTTCAGATGCTTCTGCACTTTCAGACAATTTTTAATACATACATCTGCACATTAGAACAAACCCCCATGTGCAAGCTCTCTCTCTCTCTCTCTCTCTCTCTCTCTCTCTCTCTCTCTGTCTCTCTCTCTCTCTCTCTCTCTCTATCTCTATCTCTCTCACACACACACACACACACACACACACACATGCACACACACATATTACAAGAACACAAGAGCCAAGTACTCAGCAAATACTTTTAAAAGACTGAATATTAAGGCCTTTTCTTTCCGGGAAATTAGATTTATGGAGCAAGAACAAAATTTAGAAAATCAAAATTTATCAGTAAGGAATGACGCCAAAACACAAAGTGAAACCAAATGAACTTTAAGAAGATATTTGATCCGGATCTTGTTTTCATCCGGGATGAATTACACGTAGATTAGGTGATACATACTGCTGGAGAGGGATGTAAAATCCCTGAACTTTAATGGAGTCCTAATCTTTGCATGATTTTTCTCTGCATGCAAGACCCAGCCTGTGATGTCAGATTGATGATAGAAAGGCGATGAAGGAGAATGCACAGCGGTGATTGTTGAGTATTGTTGAGTGTGTATAAGAGTGAGAGCGTGTGTGATATTACAGCTACCTACGTCACTGCGGTGTCGGGCATCCATAGTGAATCAGTAGCACAGAGATTATTGTTCTCCAAATTGAAAGAGAGAGAGAGAGGTCACCGACAAAACGGGCCAATGGAGGCAGCAAAAGGCATATTTAAAGATGCCGTCAGCCAGGACACTTTATCCACAAAAGCAAATCCACATTTCTGAGAAATTTTCCACAGCTTTTACTGTTACATCTGATGTGCTGTGTCCAAGTTCTTGTTTAATTTAGGGCTCAGTTGGTGCAGTTTGCATCAAGAAACACACACTGTCTTCTGTGTGTCATAACTCAGTCAAACTGGAATACACAGACATCATACCATTTGTACTGTCTGCACTGACTCAAAAGAGGAAAAAAATAATTATCATTATCATCATCCTTACATTATTAAATACATTTTTGGAAAAAAGAAATATAGCAGTTTAAGAATAAAGACATTTTGAGAAATATAATTGTAATATGAGAACAAAGTTCTTCTTTAAGTTGTAATATATGACAACGTTAATATGACTTTATTCTCATGATATAATCATGTTTCTGAAATATTATTGTTTTTTCTTGTAAAATTTCACAATTGTTCTTGTAATATTGTGATTTCTTTTTGAAAATTATGACTTTACTCTTATATTATTATGATTTATTTCTTAAAATATGACAACATTGATACTTGTTTATACTTTAGAGATTCTTGTTTTGTGTTGAAAACCTTTAGACAAACAAGACTAAGAGTCTACAGCCATGCTAGCAGCCTTGTGGGACCATTACGTACTGAGGCACAGTGGTGATTTGAGCTAAATGCTAAAATTATAATGGCAACATGCTCACATGGGGATGTTTAGCATTTAATATTAATCTGGTTCACCAGGTAAGCATACTAACATTTGCTACTTAGTACCAAATGAAACACAGCTGGTGCTGATAGGAGTGGCATTAGTGAATAAACCAAAATGTTGGGCAAATGAAAGGTTTTATTTGTTGATGTCTCTAGATGAAAAGTGAGGGGTATCCACAAGGTCATTTGAATTCGTCCTAAAGGGAACTTTTTTGTCAGAAATTTGTTATTGAATTGTTTCCTGTAGGGAACTTGAAACTTAGAACCAAAGATGTCAAAGTCAAGTGATTACCAGTAGGTAATCAGTAGGATTAGTTCTGTGGCAACCTCGAATGTCTTTACAAAATGTTATTGAAATTCATAGTTGTTGAGACATGTCACACTGAACCAAAAATGTCAACCTGCTGGTGGCGTTTAGATGAAGAGTCAGGAGTCGCTAAAGTCATTAGGATACATGGGCAGGGAACCATTAGTTTGTGTGCCAGTCCATCAGATAGATGTCAAGCTTTTACACTGACTAAGCAAAAACTTTGACCTGATGTTGGCTTAAGAAGTCAAAGGATCCTCAAAGTCTTTAGAGTTTATCCTCTAGAGATGAAGCATATCTGTAGTACAAATTTCATGGCAATCAATCTAATAGTTGTTGAGATATTTCAGTCTGAACCAAACTGGTAGGGTGACCAACCAACAGAGAAACAATTACATTTCTGAGTAGCCTAACCTGATCTGCAGAATAGAGATTTAAAAAAGTAAGAAAAATAAGACATGTAGTGACCATGTCATAAATCTTTAAGTAAAGAGAGTAAAAAATAACCGAAAAACAGCCAACGGTTTGAAGAAACTCACTTAAATCAAAATAGAACAATAGAACATTCAAGATTTTGATTTTGTTTTTGTTTCTCAAATGGAAAAAGTCTCTGAAGAACTGTAAAGCCTCCCCAAAAGAATTTATTCAAATGTGACTTTTTCCCAAGCAAAAGAGTGATATTCGTAAATTATCCGAGAAATATTCTAACCACAGTGTGTGCTGCTCTGCCAAGGAAGGTCATTAACCTCTGCAGCGAGCGATAACCAGTCTGCTCATTTTTCTCAGGCCGCTCGTCCCTCTCGCTTCTCTCCTGCTGTCCCTACTTCTTTTCTATAGCTCTATTCACTAAAGCTAAGAGCCTATTGAACATTGGCCTAATTAATTTGCTAAACAACCAAGGGGCGTGGTGTACGCAGTGGTAGTGGTGGTGTGTGTGTTTGTGTGTGTGATTGTATATGCATGTGAGCAGCCGTTCATGCATGATTAATGTCCCAATCAGTATGTTTGTCCACATATGAGAGTGGGAGATCTGTGTTAGTGCGTCCTGCATGATGTATGAGTGTGTGCAGAGTTTATGAACATGTTGTGATGCTGACATCATCGCCTGCCCTGCTCTGCATAAAGGTCAATGAGACAGAGAGGCGGCCAAAAGAACAATGATCAAGGTTAACATTTTGATGTTTATGCAGTGCTGTAAATCTCATATAAGGCCCGTTCCTCAAGCAAGACTTGAGTACTAATCCACTAGTTTGTGAAGTTTATGGGGATAAACCTCATCCTATTAATGTTGCACTGTAAGATTGTGCTCTTGACTGTCCTCCTGCAGCTGCTGCTGCAGTATCACCATGTAAATGATCAGTTTCGGCTAGGTTTGTATGAGAATGAAGGCATGACTGGAATTAAATCCAACAGTTGAAGAAAGAGATGTGGAGGGGGAGATAGGGATGAGTTAAGGGGTTCTCAAAATCCTATGGAAGAAAAGCAGGTGCAACATGGCTGGCTCCGTGGAAGAGGACCTTCTCCCCATGTAGATACAAAGGGCTCATTCTAAGGTAACGAATACACAATTATTATTATTTTCAGGTGATTATACAGTAATTAAAGCAAACTTATGAATTTTATATTCCATTTCTGCTGAGTCTGTTCCATTAGATGCCACTAAATTCTACACACTACACCTTTAAGAGTATACAGTACATCAGAATAGGATGCTAATCAGCCTGAGGTTCATATAACAAACGGAAGAACAAGTGAAATATTAAGAATTAAACTGCCTCAATAAATAAACGGGAAGAGATATCTACACTTTCATTTTATAAACTTTAATTAGGCACATGCACAGAAAACACATACACACACTCGTGCACACACCACCTTTGTCGGGGTTATTTTACAAGGATTACGCTGGAGATTACATGGGGCGTTTTTACTGGCTGTTCCCACATTCCAGCCTCTGTCTCACTTTTTTTTCTTTCTTTCCTGCTTTTTCTCATTCCCTATTTTACAATCCCTGTGTCGCTGTCTCTTTCTCTCTCTCTCTCTCTCTCTCTCCCTCTGCGGACGGAGAAATTTATCTGAGTGGAGAATATGGGGCTGCAGCTCTCCTATATTAACATTTCAATCACGCTTTTAACTCAGTGAAAGAAAATAAACTCAAGTGGGTTCGTGCCTTTTGCTCCCCTAAACTGTATGCAACTGCATTTCTCTCTCTCTCTCTTTCTCCGACTGTTCCAAACCCATAAGAGCTGGTTCAATAAGTGAATGATAATCCCTGTAGAAGTAGGGAGCAGCCTGCTTTAGGGCCTTTGTAGTTTGGAGGGCAGATTAGCATGGTGGCCATAGAGAGAACAGAGTCCTTTGTCTCACTAAAGGCCTGGGATTAGATATGGGGACTGGCCTATGAACTTATGAAGAATTTTGTGTGTGTGTGTGCGTGTGTGCATTTTTTCAAGGAGTTGAGGGGCAAATTTGGAGTGTAGATATGCAAGAACAAGAACACAAACACATGTGAAAGATGCGATTCATTTTTAGATAAAACTATTTCATGCTTGTGTTATCATGATAGTAGTCGGTGTGAAAAATATGCAGCTTGCAGCTATGCAGAGTTGGGTGATTAAGAACTGTGTGTTTGTGGATTAATCAACAAGTCCTTCAAATTAAAAGACAAAACACACTGTTTGTAATCGCTGCCCGGGACTAAACATACAAGCATTTCCTGATCTGACGCCCTTCTTGGAGACTATATCATTTGTGAGTGCCACCATTTTGGTAAATACACTTTTTCACCTTCTTGCTGAGAGTTACACAAGAAGATTGATACCTGTGTTGTGCAGACAAGCAGTCCTTTACTGGATTCAAACTCACGACCTCGTACATGGGAGTCGGGTACACTAGCATGGAGGCTAAGGGCGTTTTCATAACTATAGTTTGTTTGCTTTGGTCCGAATCAGTGCATGAGTTGCTACTTTCTTGCATTTTCTCTTTGGTTCAGTTTGGTTTCACATGGCAAAATTTCAAGCAAACCAAAATGTATCAACAAAAGCCACATGGGAGCTGTCACTCCGTTCATTGGTCAGAAATCTTGTGGAGTTACCGGGGAGAGAGAAGGGAGAGTTTGTTTTTCAGAAACAGCAGATAAGCTACAACCTTTATAAAGGACTTGATTTTCCTTCTCGCCTTTGTAATACAGAAAATAAAACTAATGTATGAACCGTAGCTCTCAGGAATACAAAGGTGTACTTGTTCCACACAGGAGGGTGGATTAATAAAATGGTCTTTGAACATATTTTCTATCAGCAATAAAATGTACAACTGTTATTACTTAAATAAACAGCATATCTCTCTCTCTCTCCTCGCCTTTTTGGTGCTGAGCAGACACACAGCAGCGGCTACTTTTCAACTGTTTTCTTATTCTTATTATTCATATTCTTATCAATACGAATAATAATGAGAAATAAAAGCTAAATCAAGAACTTTATAAATGGTGTATCTGCTGTTTCTGACCACAAAAACTATTTACTGTTTTCATTTTTTTCACATTGGTGCAAATTAGATGGTGCCTCTGGGCATTCGCCTGATGTGATATATGGATAATCTGGCCAAGTCAATTGAGCCATATACCAAGCCAAAATATGTGAGCAGAGTGGCATGTGTGAATGCACTTCAAGGCCTAGAGAACAATGTGTTGTTTCACGTTATGCAAAGGAGACGTGCTGCCTTTAGTCAGCTGAAGAAGAGAAGGGAGCATAATGCACAGCGCAGCTGGCAATGGAAGCTGGTTTAATTCAAAAAATGCGCAATGCCTCTTGCGATTGGGTCAGATCTAGGTTGGATCTCGTTCATACCACAAACTACCAGAGTTCATTTGTAACTGGACCGAGACCATGCCGGTGGTCTCGGTCTGGTTGTTTTGGTCCACACCCGAGTGCAATTACTGTGTTCACACCTGCCCAAATGAACCGCGCCAAGGGGATAAACGCTCCAGGGTTCGATTCAACTGAACCAAACAAGGCAGGTGTGAAAGCATCCTCAAACCTGTAGGTGCTAGCGGCTGTCACCAGCACGTCTCTTAAGATGTCAGTGAGTGAGGTTTCCCCACTGCACTTGCTGGCTACCATTACACTCACCCCCTAAACCTCCCTATCCAGGTCATGGCACCAATGTAATCTGCATTGTGTAGACAAGCACAGTCCAGCACTAGACTCAAACTCACAACTTCGGACATGGGAGGCAGGTGTAAGGAGGCTAAAACCCACGGGTGCCAGTATCTGTCACCAGCACATCTCTTAAGGTGTCGGGGAGTGAGGTTTATTTACTATACAACACGCTGGCTACGGTTACACTTAGCTTAGCATAAAGACTGAAAGCAGGGAGAGAGACAGTTCAGCTCTGTCCAAATACCAACACTTCTAAATTTTAATACTTAACATGTTGTATCTGTATGTTTATATATGTTTAATCCACTTAAAAGTTAAAAATGAGTGGTTGTGGTTTTACAAGGAGCAGTTGCCAGGCAACCAGCAGAGATTCATAGTGCGACTCACATACATAGACCACACAACATGAAGAAAATAAGAAGAAGAAGAAGTGTAGTTTTAGCAAATAATTCCCTGTGAAACTATAAATTCTTGTTTTTGCATTTCGGTTTGTGTACGGATTAAACAAAGAAAATACGATGTGCTAATCTGTCTAATTTAGAGGTGCTGGTAGTTATATTTTTAACTTTAGGCAGAGCCAGGCTAATTGTTTCCACCTGCTAAGCTAAGCTAATCACTACCTGGCTCCATCTCCATACTTCACCCAGACATGAAAGATGTATCAGTCCTCTCTTCTAAGTCTCTCTGTTTCCCAAAATGTCAACCAATTCCTTTAAAAAGTAAAAATGTATTTTAAATCCATGAGATCTTCGAATTACACTAGTTAAAGAAACGATTTCTATGCAAGACTGAATGTGTTCATAACTAAAAATGTTGTCTTTTGTATTGTTGTATTGTTTTGCATTTAACACTCAATACCCAGCATAGACTGTATAAAGATGGACATAGCGAGGTGTGACGTCACCCATTGGTCTGCACTGGAGTCAGTTTGAAACCCAGAGTTGCAGCTTGTGGCACCATCTTTTCCATTTAGAGCCAGGACCCTCCAAATGTCACGCTCCCTCAGACCGAAGTGAATGCTGGGTACACTGAATGATGCACAGGAGGTCTAACGTTAGCTACTTTAGCTAAATTGTCACTCAACGCCCACATGGCAGACATCGAAGCCTATTATAAGTCTTCAAAATCTTGGACCACCAGCACACTTAGTAGAGAGTCCATAATGACTTGTTGAAAAAGATTATTTACTAAGCATTTCTAGAGAGAAACTTTAGAGCCAGCATCTAGTGGCTGTTGGTGGCATTGCACTTTAAGTTACTTCTGTATTGACTTTCGCCTCAGGCTGTGGTTGTTGCCGCTTGATACAAAGTAAAGTCAAAATCTGTGTGTTAGCTTCTCTATCTCTCCCTTCACTATTCCCCTGTTTGAGGGATCAACACTCTCAAATGATTGAAGTGGTGAGATGAGAGAGACAGAATGTGGAGAAACATTGAGCGGGGAGGAGGAGAAAGACATACGAGGGGAATATAATTTCCATAAAAGTTCCCGTAATTCAAAGCATCAGCATGTTCAAATAAATACAGACGGTATGACTAGAGATGACTAGAGGTTGTGTCAGTCCCATTCATCACACACACACACATACACGCGCGCACACACACACACACACACACACACAAACACACACACACACACTGTCACCCATTCCAGTCTTTGCTTCAACAAACATGGACCCAGATTTAGTACCACAGAAAAATGCCAGCAATGAAACGATGTTATGAGAACAACCACCACCGCCAAGTAACTTACTGCTCATGTGCATTTTCTCAGACAAGAACAGGGAACAGACGCTGCAGACGCAAAGTCATTGCTCAGCCTCAAAACTGAGAGCAATAAGTCGGCCACAAACAGCCTCTTCTGTGTACATTTCCTCACCACTCACATTTACTGACCGCTGAATAATTTGAAGACACTCTTGGGAGTAGCCCATTAAAAATGAAATGACCATGTAAGGTTCAAGTGCAACTTTATTTTAACTGCCTATTTGTCTGGTAAGTTGAGATGCAATTTGAGGTGTAGTTAGGCTGTGGAAAAAGTCATTATCTTTACATTTAGTTTGGGTTTGCCGTCGTTGGGAAAACAGCCCGCTCCCTGCCTCCAATCTGCTGTTATTCATATTACTATTGAATTTATGAATCTGAAATGCAATTTTCCTGTGGTTTTAGGGCTATTGGCACCTTCTACCACTTGGACAGTCACATAGGGTGGAAAGAATATGCATGGGAGTGTGTGTGCAAGAGAGAGGGTGTGTATGTGTGTGCACATGTATTGAGATACACTGGGGTATCGTTACACAAAGCTATCATCTGCTGCCACTGTAACACATTCACACAAACACACACACACACACACACACACACACACACTGGAACAGCTGCCTTTACAATAAAGTCAGAAAACGATTAACGATTATTCAGAGAACCAAAAAGTATTATTTTGGGGGAGGTAAAGCAGCACACTGTGATACGGTTTGGTTTTTAAGAGGGAAACAACTTAATCGTTATTTTAGATTAACAACCTCGGCAACGGCTTAAAAGCCTCTCAGCATGAACGTTGTTTCTTTCACTGTGTTGCCTGCATAGAAATAAATTTGTAAAATTTCTGTCCGAGCCGCAAATTCAGAAACTGCATTCTTGTGGTATTAGATAGTTTAGTATTTTATTTGTTAGAAGTTAAAGGTGCAGTGTGTAGAATTTAGTGGCATCTAGTCGAACGGACTTGGCAGAAATAGACTGTAATATTCAGTAGTAATTAGTGTATAATCACCTGAAAATAAGAATCATTGTGTTTTTGTTACCTTACCTCAACCTTTTTTGGGTATTGGACCCTCTGCATATTTGGAGTGCCACACATGCCTTTTCTCATGTTTACTTTTCGTCTTCACTTCCTCCGATGTGAAATTTGTGATTTTTAAGCAAAGGAACAACAGTTGTCTTTTTTTTTCAAGTGCAGACGGGCTGAGGTGCAGAGTATAACAAGGTTAAGACAGCACTTTTCACGGTTTGTCCATGAACATGCCAATCATCATCCATTTGAACTGAAAGCATGCTACAACAAATCATTGCGATGCGCATTCGAGTGGACTTGATAATTCATTCAGATATTACATCTATTTGGATAGACCTGAGAGAATAAAGTGGGGAGTGTTGGATGATGGGAGCGACTAAGTGAGGAGCATAGATCTTCTTTATCCTATGTTTTGAGGAAAATTACGTGTAATATCTGGAGTGTAGTGCATCAATTTACCACAAATAATGCTCATTTTATTATGAACAAAAATAGGTATTACTAAAAGTTTAGTTTAGTTTTTTCTTATATTTTTTTAGTTGAAATATGCTCCAAAGCATATCTTAAAGTGGAGAGCTTCACCCCTCTAACCAATGAGAGGAAACCAAAGTCAGACCAAAGTCAGGGGTGGGAGCTCACAGCTGTCAATCAATATGTGAACACACTCCACACACTCCAACTACTCCTCTCACACCGAGGCTCCAAGCTAACATTAGCCTCTGGAAGATGTTGCTTATTCACAGGCTAGCAAGTTCCCGATACCTGCATTCTGAGAGCTCCGTTACTTCAGAGTCCCCAGGGAGAAATCTATACACCGAGTGTGCATGATCACAAGGATGGAGGTGAAGGGCTGGATGGAGATGGGGAGAGAGGACCAGAGTGGTTTGCTTTTGAGGTCTCATGGTAGCGCTAGCTTGACTTACAGAACTTGCATATTATAGCTTTAAAGTATCAAAAGGAAAAGTACTTGTTAGGCAGAAAAATGTTATGTTATTGTCTTTTATTGGATTTATAATAGGCTACTGACACGTTCATGCAGCATTTCAATGCTGTAGCTGATGGAAGTGGAGCTATTTTACATATTAGTGAGTAGTTTAGATAATAACAATGCATTATGTTTTAAAAGCTGATCATAGTTTTTGTATGTAAAAATAAAATATAGTATTGTATATACTAAAAGGTCTAGTAACTTTCAGATGAATGTAGTGGAGTAAAAAGCACAATATTTCCCAGTGAACTGTAGTTGGGCAGAAGTATAAAGTACTGTAGCATCACACGAAAATACTCAAGTGAAGTAGAAGTATCTTAAGTTCATAATTCAACATTCACTGACATCACAGATTAGAATAGCCTTTATTTGAACTGTATCTTTGGAGAACATTATTTTATGTTAAGACATGTTTTAATTGTCTTGGGATGTAAAAAATAAAGTGCATAATCATATGAATTCCTCCCTTCAGTGGTGTTCCCTCTTAAATGATTGATGCACCAGGCTAATTTATCCTCCTGATTTATCATTATTCACAAGCTCAGGTGCTCTGTGGATCAAAACATATATGGCAAAGTCATAAAGTTGGGAAAAAAAAACCCAGAACACACAGACTTTGACATGACCCAAACATTTCCCCTCTAACTTTCAGGTACGAAAAAGAACTTCTGTTGCCTCAAAGGTTTCTTTGTCCCAGAAAGTTGTCTTTATTGTTTTAAGTTCTACATTTACACATCTGCACCGGCCCATCAGAGAGTGAAGAGTTGTCCTTAGAAGGGCAGAAAGGATGTGACGCTCGGTTTTTTGGACAAAGTTGTGGGAATGGTGTCACTTAGGAATGTCGGGGCTTCATAGAAAAGCACCTCTACTGTACACACACACTGATCCCATTCCTAAATCACCCAAAATCATCAGTCACATCTTTTAGAACTGAGCTCTGAAGACATAATTTTGCCAGGTGCATGAAGAGAATCCTGTGAATATTTAATAGAAAAATGGAAACTAAACCACAGTAATTTTAAACATTATTATCAGGTCCGTTGACTCTCTGTAACCCAATGGAATAAATAGACACGCTTTGATCCAGACTGTGAAGGTATGTCTCACTGGAAGAGCATCACACAACGTGCTCTCATGCCTGTCTACAGTTTATACACAAGACCGCCGCTGTTGTCACAGATGGCCCTCAGACCTACAAAAGGTGACTGCGTGTGTTTTTCTGTATCTGTGCATTCATACTCTCCTCTATGCAAGTGTCCTCAGGTGCATGTGTGTGTGTGAAAAGAAACCCACTCCAAAGAGCCCTTTGTGCTAATCACTCATCCATGCATTTCTTTGCAATGAATAAAACGTCCTTAGGTTTCCACCACACAGTACAAGCCAGAGATGTTAATCAGGGAACAAGACAGGGATCTGCACAGTGTCTGATCTGGATCACTCTGCCGTGTTTACACAGAGCTTTTTATTACAGGCCAGAGGAGGAGGAAGCGAAAAGTCTTTATCACATTAATAATATCCTCGTCAGATTCCTACAGGACAAGGGGGTGATGGAGAAAACAGATCCAGAGAGGAGAGAGAGAGGGAGGAGCCGGGCAGAGCTGCATTTGAAATGAAAAAAAGAGGATTGTTATCTTGTATACGGCAGCTGAAATGCCAGGGTATGTTTGAGACAAACGAACTAAGTTTCATCCAACCACTTCTAAAGACAAAAGTGTTTACGTGTTTCGAATAGCCACACGTGACGATGGGAGGAAAAGCCTGACGTTGTAAAAAACGTGCAAGATGCAATGAAACGTCTCTCTTCGGAGGCATTCATGATATTGCACTCACTTGTACACGTGAAAACTGATGGAAGTCATTGTGTGACGAATGAAAAAGAACTCAAGAAAGAAGTTAAATGTCTGCCTATTTCTTCACCTCTGCACACTTGGCTAGTTACTCCGTAAACTGGAGGAGCTTGTTGGATTGTCAGTTTTTGGCAATTACCAAAACGCACATCTGCTTTCTGTCCCTAATGAACAGAAATACTGTCGGAAAGATAGCTTCATGATTTCTGCTCAAGCCACGTTTAATAATCTGCAAAAGTAATGAAACTGATGAATCTGATATCTATTAGCAGGATTCAAGGTTATTGTAACTATTGTTCGTGGTAAATGACTTTATTATTTGTTTCTGTTCTTAGCCTACTTTCGTCTTTGATTTAGTATTGCTTTTATTATTGTTTTTCCCCCATTATCTGACTGTTATGACTCCAGCTCAAAGGAAGCCAGATAGAACTGTCAGAACTGTAGGTTGCAAAACGAGGTTTATTGCAATTCAAATAAAGACACAGTAAACAAAAGAACAGAAAGTGATTGGCTGATAACAACGCTGCTGATGCTGGCTGCATTGTGAGAGAGAGAATATGCTGTAGGAGTAGAGGGCTTTTAAAGACCAACAGGTGACAGAGATCAGGGGAGGATGGAGGGAGGAGTTCCAGATTACCTTGAAAATACTTGAAGATACACAATAACTTTGGACATAACACTGATTTTGGTCTGTTTTCTCTGCACATCTTGGTCAGGTCTCCCCTGCAAAAGAGCTTTCCAACCAGTGGTATTACCTGTCTGACACAGCCTCCCAGTACCCATGTTGGACAGGTGTGGGGTGGTACGGCAGGTGTGATTTCACATGCTGTTAGAAATCCAACAAGTGAACACATTTTAGATACAGTTGAGTAATCTCTACATATCACAATGCCTGTATATGAGGGAGTTTGTGAGTAAAAATGATGGAATTCAAATCAGCAACAGCATGTGGGGCAGCTTAGAGATTAATTACCCACTTCGGTTTATTCTCAGCATGTTTGTGTGTCTTGCTCGAGCCACAGGTGTTCTCACTGCGATTAAATAAACACAACTCCTTCTATCTAAAAAAGAAACTCTTCAAAAGCCTCTGTTTCGCTCACCACCTCCTCCGCTCAACTCTACCTCCCTTAATATCTGTGTCAGTGCTTTCCAGCTCGTCTGCCTCCCCCTCTTCTCTTTCTGCCATCCTCCCCTCAAAGACCTACGTCAAGTGTGTGCGATGCTTCACCAAGTCCGATCCTCCCGTTTCCTCGCAGCCGGCAAAACAGGGAAACGCTGCTGACCTCAAGATGCCTTGAGGAGGAGCTGTGCGAGTGTGTGGGCGTGTGACCTCACGGCAGGCCCCTTCAACTCTCACATTAATGCCTCGCCCGCAGCAAGGTGAGGAAGCACACACACACACACACACACACACACACACACACACACACACATTCCAGTGATCACACACTCCTGAGTCAAACACACACAGACATAAGCACGCCAGTGACCAGTCAAAGAGGCCTGCCAACACCAGTAGACTTCAGTGCACGTCCTGAGGCAGCTCCAGATGTGAAAGACAGAAGTGCATGTTGGTCAAAGCATTACAGCTGCTAATACTTAGAGCTACTGTTACTGATGGAGCGTGGGGAAAGGACGACGGATCCTAAAATAACTCACCTCTGTGTAAAGGCCCTGACACCTGACATGGTCGCTGCAGGGCTGTCGTAGAGTGTCAGAGTCCTAACGTCACTAGTTGATCTCACAGACGTCTTGATCAGCGCCCTTAATTATTTCATAGCTAAATCCATAAAATAAAGAGCGCTGACTGGCTATTTCATTTGGCTGCAGTTTTTGCTGTGTGATCAAGTTCAGCTTTGATTAGTTGGCCTGGGCTGGGGCTAAATCTTTGAGGTTGTGGGTGTGTTTGTGTGTCAGGGCACTAAAAGTCACCTGTCCATCTGTATTGAGGCAACAATATCAATAAATGCTGTCTGACAACAACTACCCAGCTGTTCCACACTACTGTCTTTGCATTAACAATTCATATAAATGGGGTGCAGCTGCATCACAAGTCACATGTTGCTGTCGCAATGTCCACTACAAGCATCGTAAATCAATCTGTTCTGTCAAATATGATCCATTTTTACATTTACAAGTGACCCAGAATACACAATAAAACCCAGAAATAGTTCAACTTGTTTGTGTGTCTAGCTGATACACATTTTTGTACATAGAGGGCATTCCAGGTTAAATTTTACCCATGTTTATTTAAAATATCAAAAATGACCATTTAAAAATATTGTTGTATTCTTTACATTCAGGTCAGGTCACATAACAGGTCACTTAGGACTGTGACTGTGATTGTGAAAGTTTTTTCTCCATAAACAAACTGTATAAAGCCTAAGAATACACTCTCTCTGCTCTCTGAAAGCTTAATTAAGGATTAACGATAAGATATTTATGAAAGCAAAACAGGCTCATGGTTCACAAATTTGGTATTAATTTATTCATTATTACTCTCATGTCAATTTTTGTCAATGTTCAAATTTATTTATTGCAACTTAATTATCTTCTCACATGGTTCAGTTACTGGTTTACTTTATTTGTGATTTGACAATACACTTCATTATTATTTGTTTATAATGTATATAGATACTCTAGTTTTCTTCTTACTTCTAGTTTTGCTCTATATTACACAGAGTCATATAATAATATTGTTTATTCTTGTCTCCTATATGTCCAACATTTTTGAAAAGTAAGAGACACAGAAATATTTGAGAGACTCATAGTTTGCAGTGGTATTTCTGCTGACTGTAAATGTTGTTCCACATAAAATAAATAAGAATCACACAGGAGGAGATGTGTAAACAAAGAGAAGCAGACGGTTAAGATGTGGATTGTGAAAAAGAGGCTGCAACTTGATATGCGGACACTGTCGAGTACACGCTGTAAGGTGAAACTTCCACCACTGCTGCTGCTGCTGCTGCTGCTGCTGCTGAAATGACAGTGAATTCAAAACTCTCCAGTGACAACCGCTGCGCTTGTTTAGCAGCGCTCTGTGAGATGCTTTATGGAGTTTGTGGGTTTTGTAGAATATGGACGGGCATGAATCTCCTGTCTGCTGTTGCAGCGTATATCAGCGCTCTGTCAGGATCTTTGTGAAGGTTGGTTGAGATGCTGAGTTATGGCTGAGGAGAACTGTTCTCCTGCAGGCCGGACTTTATGGGGTCACCAACTGTGCAGTGGTACTCAGCATACCTGGACACACACACACCCACACACGTGTGTGACCCGAAGGCTTTTGGGGCTCCGCCAGTGATTCAAACCAGATGATTAACAGGCTAATTATCATGCCCTTTCTCCCAATAAGACACACACAAACACTCACACACACTCTCCGTCACCCTCTGTTTGACCCTCTTTCCCCTTCTCTGTTCGGTTCACATCCTCTTACTTTCTCCTGCTTTTCAACCACTCAGCTCATCTACACACACTCACACACACACACACACACACACTCCTGCCCTTTTTCTCCTAATTCTTACTTACATTCCTATGCTTAGAATATAGAGCTAATTAGCTCATTTCAAATCAGAGCAAGCACTGCATAGCTCGCTTTAAAAAATCTGTGGCACCAGCAGATCATTAGATTCACATTGCTGGAGTAATGTGCAGAATCCTTGCTAACCGAAAGCATGTTAAAGGAATCACGGCTGATAACTATTGGCAAGAGCGGCTGAGGGTGGATGACAGTGTTTCACAGTGACATAGAAAAACAACACCTGAGGGTTTTCCTTCCATACAACTGCTGTCAACTAAGCTCAGAGACAGACAGAGAAAATGACGTGAAAAAGAGAGAAAAAGGAGAGAAAGTTTGAGTCTGGGTCAACTCTGTATACCCTTGTCATATGTCATTAGTGTACCAGTTTCCCCACTGTAGCCTTGTCGCCGCTAACAGCTCGTCTGACACAAAAACAATGAACACACATGCACCGCGTACACACGTCTGACTCGACCTTGGGCGCCAGAGAACACATGTCAAACAGAAAGTCGACGCGCCACGAACAAATGTGTGTTGCAGGTTGTCATTTCACTTTGGCAGGCTGTCTCTCCGCACTTCAGCTGGTCCACAGAACAAGAGTGGAAACACACCTCCACTCCCCAAGTAAACACTCACCCAAGACCTTTTTCCATGCATTGATTTTATCTTTGCCCTGTATTAACATGGGACATAAAAATGAAGTATATAAAGTATTACAGCCACAGCTGGAAAAACAATTGGAGATGTCAAGAATGAAGTCAAAATGTTTTTGCGAGAAGAGCTGTAATTTTATTTTTTTTTAAAAGTCATGATTGAGAAAAATGTCATAATTATATAGAAAAAGGTCAAAATAGTTAGACGCTAAAGTCAGAAGATCATGAGAAAAATCGTAATACTTCAAATATAAAGTTGTAACATTACAACTTTTTTCTCAAAATACTATTTGTAAAACACACATTTTCTTTCCCTAACAGTGACCCTAATACTCCATTGTAAAAAATATAATGACTGAATTTAGAATGAATGGACTGTATTACACAGAGCACTACACCTGAACAGTATTCAGTACAGGTGGTCATATACATATTTAAAAGCTTTTTATCACTTGTGAGTTGGTTTGGAGCTTGTTTGAAGGATGCATGTCAACTTGTTAATTTAAGAAAACTATTTTAAGTTATCTTCTTTAAGCCTTCTGTTTCTAGATTTTATGTATTCATTTGTAGTTTTAAAATTTATTTTTTTTCTTAACTGTACGCAGCTATATGAATAAAGGCTTGATTGATTGAATTTAAACATATAGCTGTTGTTGCTCTGAACAAAAAAAAGAAATTGTGGGTGGGAAAATGAGTGTGAGGATTGATGTCAACCTGCGAGTGCATGTTTGTGTAAAATTAATACAGTATGAATAGGAGAATAAGATATCCAGTGCTGCATTTTATCTCTATCAGAGTTCTGTGACTCTGGTTTGATTATGAGATTTTTTTAGCGCAGAGTCTCTGTTCCCTGATGGCGGTAATAGTTTCTCCCCCAAGTCAGTGCACGTGTGTTTGCCCCTCCTGGCTGTTTGTTAACCAAAGCCATGCTGACAGTCCCCATTTCCCTTTATTCATAAACACCATGAGACACATGCCTCACTGTGTCATCTGTCAGAGTATATAGTACTTGTTTCAGCAACATGGAGCTGAAAATACTTACTTGCTGTTAAATATTGCTGGTGATGTGAGTCACCCTGCACAGATATGTCTGTGGTTGAACATTTAATACCAGTCAAAAGTTTGGACACATCTTCCCGTTCACTTCGATGAGAAAGTGTGTCCAGACTTTTGACTGGTGCTGAGAGTGTGTGTTGTTGCCCTGTGGGTAGTTTGGGAGTGTTAAGTGGTGTTTTGTAAGTGTTAATTGCATTACAGTGATACCTACCACATTCATGCTAAGAGTACATCCACACTAAACCGGGTAAATACTTGAAAACATGTTTTTCTCTCTATTTCTGCCCTCCAAAAGAATAGAAAAAGGTGAAAAGAGTGTGTAAGTCTTGGAATGCAGCGTTGGTGTTTCAGTGTGTACGGGATAAACAGAGCTTTTGAAAAATGGTGACATAAGCTGCTCAGTGAGGATGGGGGCTCAAACCTGCTGTGGGATTACTCTTTAAACGTCAATATTTAAGCAATATCTCATGACTGGCCGTGGTTTATTATGGTTACCAAATATTAAAATATAGAAGTTATAAACACAATCCAATAAAAAAAAGTTTTATTAAATAACAATTACATTACAAGAGTTATTTACAAGACAGTAGTTCCCAGCCATCTGCGGTTGCTATGCAACGTTAGTAAACTGCTAAACTAACATTCATGCTAGTCAGCTATCTAACCAGTATTTTATAAAGCCGAATACACAGCAGAGCTGTTGTCATTAACCTGCATTTAAGTTGATTTTATCAGGGTAACAGGTAATATTGATGATACACAATTAAATCACTATTTCATTCTCATTCCGTTGTCTGATAACAGAAACAGAAAAATATATAAATGAGACCAACTATATTGTGAATTTGGCTGTATTAAAACACAGTATAGGTGATCACAGAGAGCTGGAGAAGACTGAACAGAGGTTGAATAGGCTGTCACCCAGCTGTGGCTGCTCAGCACAGGTGGGGGCTGTGAGCCAGCAAAGATAAGAAGACAACTTCTACATCTCTAACTTTCTCTGTGATGACTCATTTTAAATGTCAATATAGCCAATGATACAGCACAACTGTTGTCATTATCCTGTATTTAAAGGTGACCTATTATGCTCATTTCCAGGCCCTCCCCCTGTTGAGCCAACTCTGTTCTGATTGGCCAGCTCTCCATAAGCTGTTGAGGGGCAGCTGTATCAGAGTCGTGTTGAGTTACCATTGATGCAAACCCACATTTCCTGATTTACTGTTTCAAATTAAAAGCTTTTAAATGACTAAATAATGGGAGACTTTTATTGTGAAGAATTTACAGGAAATTAAATGTGTACCTTACCGAATTAGCAGAGCTTCATTAGGGATGCTAAAAACCAGTCAACACAACAACATATAGAGATATTTGGAGTTCTTTGTTCAGCAGATCAGTTAGAAATAATAGAGGGAGGAATAGTACAAGCAGAAACAGCTGATGTTTGATGAAGAGCTGCAAACAACCAGCACACCTCCAACAGGTAAACAACTCATTTTACTTTGCCCTGCTGTGTAATGTAAAAACACTCACAGCGTGCCAGCTCGACTCAAGTCATGGCTCAGCATGACTACCCCCAAAACAATGGAAAAATGCCATAATGTTAGCTGAGCGGAGCAGTGAACTTGCACGAAATCCGTCACAAGCCAGCATCGGCTTGGGCTGGAAATAGAAAAAAACATTGGAAACCGAGCATTCAGAGCAGTCTGAAGCCAGTGCTTTTTGCTAACAGGGATAACTTCTACATATGTTTACCTCATTATTTTTACACTTTGGCCATGTTTAATATGAACATCTGATATTGTAACAATATATATATGACTGACAATAAGGAAAAGTATAATTTTCAGTTCTATATGTAATGTTACAAGGTGTTGTACAGTGTTCCTGCTTTGGTTGATTCATAGACATGGTTGCTATTTATTGTTTTTATTTGACCTTTTCTACATTTTATTGTTTTTATTGCTGCTGTATATCTTTCTTGGCAGACTTGTTTGTCATTTATTTGTTGTTATTTGACTTTTTCATCATTTTACTGTTTTTATTGGTGTATATCATTCTTGCCAGACATGTTTGCTAGTTATTTGCTTTATTAATGTAAGACATTTTATTGTTATTACTGTAGCTGTTATCATATATTGTATATCCTTCTAGCCCATGTGAATGTGAACTCAGGGTATTGCTGTAAAAGAGCTTAATGCTCAGTCAATTTTCCCTGAATAAACAATGGTTATATATCATAGGTCCCCTTTAAGTTGGTTTTGAAAATGGCACTTTACAAATTAGATGGCACAGTGAAGATCATTTTTTCTCTGTACATTGTCTGTCATCTGTTATGAAATGCCAAAACAATTTTTTTTAAAAACAATTTCATTTCTTCTTTTTCATTTGGAAAACAGTGAAATTCAGTGGAACAGATACAGATTCAGCAAGTTAAACCTCTGTTCTGTTGCCTGTTGTCTGTTGTACTGTATTTCAAATAACACATTTTTGTTGGTTTGTTCTTAGTTTTTTCTCATTAATGTGTTTTTTTTATGTTTCTGTTATAGAAAACAGAATGAGTATGCAGCAGTGATTTGAGTGATTTGATTACATGCTCCTGTTATTCGAGGCAAACTCTTAATAATTCCTGCTGCTTGCAGCTCAGGACTTTCTGACAGATGTGGATACTGTTCTAATTATTATTGTTATAATTATAATAATAATAGACCTTTTAGCACATCCTCCAGAGTATACCATCCCCGCATTTCACCACACTTACTGAGAAATATGATTACGTGACAGTTACATTCTTAAATGTTGAATCTAAAACACACAGACTCTCAACTCTGGAACGAGGCTTCCTAAAATGTACCATAAAATGAAACTTACAACATGATTAAAAGTGGTGCATTTAAAAAGCAGAGTAGGGTTTCCTTCCCTGTGGGTTCCAGCCAAGCCAAATGTTGGCCGGGTCCATGTAACGTGCCGCACTTCTCTTAGCAAAATTGACGCTGACATTTAAGGTTAATACCGCTTGTCACTGTGATTTCTGCAAATATGGCTTCACCACTAAGTGTTACAACAGCTGTTTGTCTGTATGTGCGTGTGCATGTGTGTGTGATTGTGTTTGCATGCAGTGTGGACTAAAACTGTCATTAGAGTTGAATCCAGTCATAATGTCCACACCTAGCAAAAGCCTTCCAGAGGTTGCTAAACACACACACACTCATCCGTGTGTAGCCATCCAGAATATAAGAGGAAACACCCGCTACCCACCCACTGACTCCTACCCTAATCCCCCACCACACCCCATCACCCCTCCAGTCCCACCCTCCAGCCCAGGTCTGCGGGTGTGAGTGCAAACAGACCACGGTGAGTCACTGCAGGCAAGAGGGAGGAGAGGTGAGGGTGCTGTGAGGGACACGAGGATGAGGAGGGGCTGGAGACACTGGAAACCACCCTGGGAAAAGTGAATATGATTCAACCATTATACACACACAATCACAAACACACGCACTCTGACCTGCAGCCATTGTGTGTTGCATGACAACAGGCCACCTGGCACCCACACACGCCGTCGCCCAGGTCAGTGGTCAACTTGGTGACGGCAGACATCGGGGATTAGGGCTGGTCGAATGACGACAACCCAGTGAGATACTTCATACAACTTCTGCCAGAAGACAGAGTGTGTGTGAGTGAGATGATTGCATGGCTTCATTCATTATTAGACTAACCATAATAGATGCCAAAACATTGCATCCGTAATTACCAGTGCAGTATAAAGATTATAGGAGCTGAATCTCTCTTTCTCTCTTGGTGATTTTTGTGACTGTTTGCTGGCTGGGGGTGACGGGAGTCTTCCCTTGCTGACTCACTGAAGAGGTTGTTTTGGACGATCTGCTTGCCAATGAGCTTGGAAAATAAGAACAGGGGTATTCCAGAGTTACGGATGCGGCATGTAATGATAATTGCAACTTGGCACACGCTAAATAAACTAATTAAACTTTATTTAAGGAAGTGATATCGGAATACTTATTTGATGGCTCACAGGATTTTTGTTTTGGGAGGGTATGTGTGTTTGAGAGAGGTTACGGCCTTCTACACCCTTATTTAATACGTCAACAAAACAGTCATGAAGCCACAGGGCTGACTCAACGGACACATATGCACCGCACCAGCAGCCTTTTTAACCCCCAAAAACTCACAGACTCTTTTAAATGTGTGCCTTTGATCAAGCTGACATTTTAAAGGGGTGTGTGAAGCATGTGTGGCTGGAGACAGAGGGCTTGCGGTGGCGTGGTGGCTGGTGTTGTTGTTATTTGGTTTGAGGTTGATGTTCACTTCTATGCTTAGCACTGGTTTAACTAGATGCAGGCCTGCAGGCCGAGAAATAACCCCTATTTTCCAGCGTCCAGCAGCTGTGGGCACAGTGCCACATGCTGAGAACATACTTACTGTATTTATACATACACATAAGGCAAGGTAGGCAACTGTCTGAGGCCCCAAACAGCTATAGCTATTTATTATGATGTTTAGATATGAAATCGTGTTACTATTCTAACTTATTAAACCCCAAAATTATGTACAAAAGGGCCCCAAAACACTTTTCCTTCACTGGCGGGGTCAACTCATGTTGATAGGGATGCAGAAACTCCTCCAAGTAAAGTGCAATCCAACACAACATCAAACAGTGAAACAGATTTGTCACAGAGCGAATTTCAAAAGAAAAAACTAAGAGCAAAAGTAAAGCAATCACGGTAAAAACTGTTGTGCCCCCTGAAACATGGACTCACTTGTTAGGTGATGTGAGCACTGACCCTTTTTCCCCCAAAACCTTCATGAAAATAGACAAAGAGAATGATGATAATGTAAGAAAAACTGCATTCGACGAAGAGAGAATGTCAGCTAGTGGTGTATAAGAAAAGAAAAGTGCTTTCAGGTCAGGAGAAGAGAGTAAGACAATGCACAGTGAAAGAAGAAGTATTCAGATCCCATAAGTCACAATACTCCAAAGTCCTGCGTTTAAAGTTTTACTTGTTTTATATTAAGTTTTACTATGTTACATGTTACTTGTATTATCATTATTACAGACATATTGCCTTATAAGCAGCACTTGAATGTTAATTTTAACATTATTTTAATTTATGTATAGCTACTGTTGGGTAGTTTAATCTATAATGATGCGTCATATTTTATCACCTCATGTATTTTCATGTATCAAAAATCTTAATCTGTAAATGTAGTGGAGTATCAAAATAAAGTAGCATAAGGACTATAATATTTAATAGCCTAAAAGAAATCATCAACCTCCCTAATACCATATGATGAAAAGTAACCAAGTACATTTACTCAAGTATTATGATTACAGTTATGAGGTACATGTACTATACTTGGAGGAATACAGTTCCTTCTATTTCAGGGGGAAACACGTACTTGTCATTGTACTACATTTTTCTGACAGGTTGTCACTGGTTACTTTACAGATTAAAATTTTACACACAAAATATATGATCAACATAAAAAATATGATGCATTATGATAGATTAAGCTAACCAGCAGTATATAAAGCAGCTAAAATGAGCTCCATCTTGACCAGATATTAAGTAAATGTAAGTCCAATGTGTTAATAAAACATCTGCAATTTACCTAAGTTTACCTTTGCATTCAAATGTGTATTTACTTTTAACACTTTAACTACTTTTAACTTTTAACAAGTATCGTTAGTGTGGTGTTAATAGTTTAAAGATTTAAGTACTTTGTCTACGACCGCCATTACCAACATTCTCAATTAGAGAGGGTGAAAATAAGGCATGAAGGAGGTCCCTTGACTGAGTTTGCCTAAGGCCCCCAAATCACTAAATCCACCCCTGCACACACACACAAACACACACACACACACACACAAAACCACACGCACATTGGCCTGCTAAAATATAAGCAAGCGTGCATGCACTGAAACAGATGAAAATATGTGCACACACACATTGAGAACACCCAACAAGTTCAGAGACATCGGAGTGGAATGAGCTGCAACTGAGAATAGTTGCCAAGTGCTCCTGCATTAAAGAGTGAGTGACGTTATCAGAAAACAAACACGGCACCAGAGTTCATATGCCCGACAGCCACACGACATCACACACAAATACACAGACACACACGTCAGTCTGACAAATGACATGGTAGGACTGAAATACCACAGACAAGGTACTCTTTTAATGTACTTTTAAAGCTGCATTCTTTATTTAATGGTGCCTTGTTGCACATAATGTCTCTGTTACAGCTTAACTTTTGGCAGAAAGTGTGTGTGTGTGTGTGTGTGTGTGTGTGTGTGTGTGTGTGTGTGTGTGTGAGAGAGAGAGAGAGTGTGTATGAATCTGGTCATTGTAACAGTTTAACAGCTGGTTCATTATCTGAGTTTATACACGCATATGAAATCCCCATCAGGCTCGACCACATCAATTCATCTTAAGTATTACCTCAATTCATTCAGTCCATTTCAAGCTTCATTTGTGTGCATGTTTTGTGTCTACATGAGTGTGTGTTTCTCTTGCTGCTGGATTCTTCTCTTTTTTATATAGCCAATGATGGAATATGTGTCTTTTCTCCACACATGGTGACCTGTAAAAATAATGACAGGATTTACTAGAAGAGGCAAACAGACAGGAACGGCAGTTTAAATTGGTTACACAAAATAAACTAATGGTGAGGCTCATCATTTCCAGGTTTTACAGATTTTCCCCACAAAACAGCCTCATCAGGAAGAGATTAGTTTAAAATAATTTTCACACAGATTTTGTGTCCAAATGCAATCAAATGTTGATGGGTTTTTGTTTTGTTTTTTTTTTGCTGTAATTTATAGTGAACAAGTTCTCATGACAAGCACTGATAAGAAAATCATTAGTTTTGAGAAAGTGAAGGAAAAGTCCTCCCAAACTCCAGCTTTGCACCTTGAAGCTTTCTTTATTCTATTTTGGATTTCTTATCAGATTTATGTATACATTCAAACTAAACTCAAATAAATTCTTTATGTTTTTAAAATAAAAAAGAAAAAATTACGACCTTTATCTAAGCAATAGCATTACAGTGCTGTGAGGTGTTTAGTTTTGCTCTGAACGATACAACATCTGGAGGATGAACACAGATTCAAACCTGGCAGAGAGACTCGAAGGGAAGAGGATGTTAAGAATCCCACTTTCCACCATCACCTCCAACTCAGTCAGTCGTCGCCGAGAGCTCCAGTGAAGTGGATAATCTTGTCACTGGAACATCTCCCTGTTTCTGTTGTCAAATATTTGCCTTGCTTAAAAAGGGTAAACCTCAATTCATCATCACAAGATGCTCACAGGCCAGAATCTATGTTGCATAGATAGATGGATGAAAAAAAGTATCACAAGTCGCCAACAAGCTGACATTAGCCTCTGTGGGTGGTTTACACATCAAAAAGTGTTCTGAACTGACTTGGAATTGGAAGAGATCCACATTTCTTTTTTATCATCTATATTTATCCAGTTTGGCAGGTTGCAGTTTTTAACCCAGTTTAAATCTAGTTCAACTTCTCAAAAATAAAAAATATGAGGATATGACATATCTGTGTAAGAAAGGTTATGACTTCTACATTAAGAAGAACGTCTGAATGATAACACTGCGCGTTAATGGCGAGTCGTTATTCGCTGCCTGCGCTGTCCTCTCTGGTCACGCTCATCCTCTCTGTTTCTTCATATTCCTGCATCTGCTAGAAATAGCACATAAAGTAAGCTTGTGAAAATGTCACAGGCGACAGCTTATGACAAAATTGAGACGACAAGAAGCTATTAGCAAGCTTGCCAAAGAGTCATTAGCAAACAGGCACAGTTTTCAAGTATGGACAGACAGAAGCAATCTACAGTAGCGTAGCTCTAAAACTATTTTTTTCCTTTTGCTTGTCAAAATTGTTCCTGGAAAGCAAGAAAAAGGAAAACTTGAATTGATTCCTATGGTGTCTGGATAAAAAAAACTGAACCTGAGGGAGAAATAATGTGGATACAGGTAGTAGATGATAAGTGCATATGGCTCTATGTGTGTGTGTGTGTGTGTGTGTGTGTGTGTGTGTGTGTGTGTTTGTGTGTGAAAAAGACTTATTCGTGCCACATGTGTGAATAGCGGCTGGCGGTTTTGTCACCAAGCGTGTGAAGCATCACATCGTGGTGACACATCTCTGTGACAGCTCCCAGCGTAAACACTGCAGCTGGACTTTGACAATGATAACTAGTGACAAGGAGAGGGAGAGGAGAAAGGAAGGAAAGGGTAGGGCACTTGTAGATAGCAGCTCTAAGCCTGACTTCATGGCTTCACAAAGAGCTTTGAGGGTCTGACAATGCAGTTGCGCCGAAAAAAGGGGAACTCCATGAATCTTAAATCTGCTCCCTGCATGGTCCAAAATAGAATTTAAGCAAAGGTTGCAATTCAAAGGCAGAAGATATGGATTTGTTTAACCTTTGCCCCAGTTTTATGTGCATGTGCTTGATATTAGGTCGTGTTTATGTGCATATGAGCACCTGCGACCCTTTTCTCTGATGTTGCAGAAAGCCGAATTCATCTGTTTCTTGCATCTCCTTGAGGAAGTCCTAGTAAAACACCATCCTTTTACTGTCCTAATAAAGAGTTCTGGGTTTGTATTCCCATCTAGAGGCAAACTCCTATAAAACACAGGCACACACATACACACACACACACACACACACACACACACACACACACACAATTTGGTGGCAGTAAGAATGAGTGTGATAAAAGGCTCCAGAAAAGGTCTCTCTCCTCAGGTTATGAAGCAAGAGAGTCTCATTGTTCATCTTTACAGCTGTCAGTTAGCAGGCGAAGCCCAATGCATGCGTCAGCCTTTTCTTTAATAGGGAACACAGCTTCTCTACACAGCCATTGATTTACCTCCTCCAACCCCTGCTATCTCTACTATCACCCAGAGGTTTGATCAGCACAAGTTAGATAAAATTTGCCCCGGTTGTTCGTGCGTGTGTGTAATGAAACACGCAGGAGAGAGAGAGAGAGGGGGAAAATCAAAAAAAAAAAAAAAAAAACCCACAGAGAAACACTGTGTTGTGTGTTGGCGTGTGTGCTCGCTCACGTTCACCTCGGTGCATTTGTGCTCCTGAATCCGTTCGCAGCGCAGCAGTAAATTGAGCAGCTGTATTGTATCCTGTGAACAAAAGAGGCCCATTTGTATAAATTTGGCTTGTAGAGGGTTTGGCTCTCGAATGCGCCCCTAGCGTAGCAGATTTGATTACACGGGTATCTGTTGCTCTGCCTCAGCGGATAAAACAGGCCTCCATCAACAGGAGAAGTCAACGTGCCCCCCAACACTTCAAACAGAAATTCATGTGTGAGCGTTCATCTGAACAAACCTATTTATCTATTCTTCCCGCCTTTCAATTCATTTTTTGGCTGTTTTGCTCTCTTGAGTATTCAAAGGTCACAGGAATGATTTTTTTTTTACCACTCACTCCTTTTTTGTGCTGTTTTGATGAAGCTGTGTTGATTCTCATATATCATGTCTTCTTTCCTCTTTATGTATTCTTTTTTATTTTTATCTCTTTTTATAAATTTATGGCTTTATATTTAATAGAATAGTAAGCGTTTAAGTCCAAAGAAGCATGAGACATCACTCATTTGTGGTGATGTAGTTATATCATGCCCTTTCTCATATTACACTGAAATATTAAAGCATCATTAATCAAAAGCTAGTCATTCACATAAGTTTGTGTCATGAATACATGTTGCTTGAAGAAAAATGTATTGTTTATTTAACAGAGCAACTGAACCTTTAATTTAATCTTTGCTAGTGCAAAAAAAAAAGTGAAACAAACTCAGTAAAAATAGTCAGTATCAATACAGAGCTCCTAGACCTCTCACCCTAATGACCAAGTTTTGATTTTAAGTTTTGAGCAGCTTATTGCTTCACAAGTGTACAATCCAGTGTTCAATAAACTTTTAAAATTCTGCATATCTCCAACTTAAAACAGACTTAAACATAGTAGGTGTGTACAGTAGTTGAGTGGCTTATTTCCCAGCTCACACACTGGCCAGTGATCAAACCTTCCAGAAGTTTCTCAGGTCTCCTGTGCCTCACTCTCTGCTTTTTAAGTAAATAAAAAACATTAAAGCTCAGTGGATTGCTCCGCTCTATTTATGTAAAACATATGATTGTTTGCTTTCCCACTCTCCCATCTCGTTCCCCATTTCCCCATTTGAAATAATGAATATGGTTTTGATCGGCTAATTTTTCACTTTCTCATCCCTAGATATCCCTCCATCTATTTCTATCGCCATCAGGTCCGGTTGTTCCAGACCCAGTTTTCTATCTGTGGTTGAAACGTAATGCCTGTCAGGAGAGTACACTCGCTGGCCAAACCCTGGGCCCCTTCACACACACACACACACACACACACACATAGGCGGATATCCATTAAATCCAGTACACAAGCAGAACTACGCACATACACAGGGCTACACACCCCACCTGCAACCTCTTTAATCGAAACCTCCCACCGTTCTCCCATTGCTCGTTCAAACTATGAGGGTCTCCAAACCCCTAAAAACCTCAAAAACCTCTTGTTCTCTAAGCTCCAGTCTCCATCTTCCACTTCAGTTTCTCGGTTTCCACATTCTTGTGCTGAGAGCCAAAGTGCAGCTTTTTTGGATGCTGATAAAAACAGACATTAATCCCCAAGCGGCAGACATACAGTTTTTGATACAGAGGAAAGCATTTGTAATGGTAATCGACACAACTGATGTCATGTATTGATGCATGGGTGTGTGTGTGTGTGTGTGTGTGTGTGTGTGTGTGTGTGTGTGTGTGTGTGTGTGTGTGTGTGATTATCTTGGCTCAATGAGACTGAGCTCCATTATCTCCACCTGTTGATCGTCACCCTTATTACACTATAACAACAAGAAATCCTCCCAGTTATGCTGGCCCCGCATACTACTCACATGAGTTCACATCTACCACACACTCTCTGCCTGTGTGTGTGTGTGTGTGTGTGTGTGTGTGTGTGTGTGTGTGTGTGTGTGTGTGTGGAGAGCGAGAAAGAGAGTGGTAACTGAGGCATGTTCAAGTTGGTGGTGGTATTGTTCTTGGAAGGTGCCAAATATATGAACATAACTTCAGTGAAGGGATCCAAACCTACAGACACAAATACAGTAAATCTTGTTTGTGTGTGTGTGTGTGTCTGTCTGTCAAACCTGGGAAGGAATAAGTAAGTAAGTAACTTTATTTATATAGCACCTTTCAAGAGAAGAGACATTCCAAAGTGCTTCACAGAGGAAATAAAGCACAGATATATAAAACACAATAAAAAACAGAATAAATAAAAAATAGAAAAATTACACAAAGGCAAATCTGAACAAATGGGTTTTGAACTGCTTTTTAAAGGTGTCCACAGTGTCCACAGATCATAAATCCAATGGAAGAGAGTTCCAAAGTTAAGAAGCCAAAACCTCAAAAGCACAGTCTTCTTTATTGTTAAGCCTAGTTCGAGGAACAACCAGCAAACCCTGATCAGAAGACCTTAGAGACCTGCTGATGACATAAGGCTGCAGTAGATCTCTTATGTTCTCTAATGTAGGCAGGTGCCTGACCATAAAGAGCTCTATAGGTGATCACAAGAACTTTGAATTGGATCTTGAATTTGATGGGGAGCCAGTGAAGAGCAATCAGAATCAGTGTCACATGAGACATTTTGGAGGACCTGGTCAAGAGTTTAGCAGCAGCATGTTGGACCACTTGTCAACAATCCAGGAATGTTTTGCTGAGGCAGGTGAAAAGGGGGTTAGAGTAGCCAAGACGGGATGATATAAAAGCATGAATTAACATTTCCATCTCCGCTTGAGACACAACGGCCCTGAGCTTTGCAACGTTTCTCAGCTGGAAAAAACAGGAGCGAATCAGACACTTGACATGTTGATCCAGAGTCAGAGCCTGGTCTATAGTGACACCTAGATTTCTTATGGATTTAACCGACGAGGAAGGGAGCTCTCGCTGATGAGGAGATGAGATTTGGAGGCGGTTTTAAATTCCCAGTTTAAAATGACATTTTATTTATGGCCACTTAACTAGGTTGACATGATTGGAATGCATCCAGGCATACATGTGTTTATGTGTGTGTGCGTGCATGTACTGTATCTGTGCATGTGTGTGTGTGTATGTGTGGTTAGCCCTGATTGCTTTTGGTAGCATTATTAACCTTGCCGGTCAGGAGCAGTGAATGAAATGTCAAACATCATATCAGTTGGGAGGAAGATATTCTCTCTTTCTCTTTCACACACATACACACACACACACACTTGGTCTCTACTTGACAGCAGAAATTAACATTCTTCATGTAGAGGACATATAACCAGCGATACACTCACGCGACACTCTGAATAGCAATGAAATGACAATTCCAACGTAATCCCAGTGTCCAGCTCAGTAGATTGATATGTAAATGAAGGTAAATGAATCTCATCCCAGAAACATGACCTCGCCTGGCTGGTCCACGTCAGGCCGTCAATCAGCAACCTCATCAGTATCAGCACAGGGGCGATAGCAGCAAAGCATACCTTAATGCTTCTGTCAGTCCCATCATGCCCCGCATATATATCCCACTGGATTACGCCTGAAACCTGCATCTATCATTATTGTGCTCTGATACTGCCATTAGAGTATCTTTTCCCCTTTGTGGCTTCCCCTTCTATCCTCTTGCCTGAGGAAAGAATGAAAAATCGCTTTCCATTCAAAAGAGAAAAGAAAACAGGATTTTTCTCACAGGGTGTGGAGCTGGAAGAAGACGGGACATTCACTAACCAGAACTGAGTGCTGTGTTCTGACCACGGCCGTGGTTACCATGAAAAGTAATCTTGTTCAGAGTGTGGCGAATCAGTGGAAAATTACACTTCCTATTGTCACTGATTTTGAGGAAATCTTTGATTAGAGATTGTTCTCCTCCCATATGAGTGTTCTTATCATACAAGTAACACAAGATCGAGAAAATTGTTTCTGCTTTCTGGAAAAAATCTCAGTTCGCTATTAGTGCTATACTGATAGGTAATCACAGGTGTATGACCAGAAAAAGGTATTAGCACTGCATCAAAAAAACGCAGCCTCCTTATTTATCTACTCCTTAGCTGCTTTGGAACAGCTGGATGCCAATGCATTTTTGCCAGCAAAAATATGCAGGGGAATCCTGCAAAAAGTTGAGAGTGGCTTAACTTTTGCCGCAATGTCAGAGTCTTAAGTAGAGATTGAAGCTCAATTTATACTGTTGCATTATTCCTCCAGCAACTACTTATGTAGGCTCTGTAGCTATGCTGTAGCTGACAGGCGCCTCCTAACTACATGTCAAGGGTACCCCTGGGGACCACATGAACTCTGATTGGTCAGCTTTAGCTGCTCGTGCTTTCTCAAACACGTTTCTGGTGTCAGCAAAGATTGCTGCAAGTGAACACAACATGAGGGTTTAATTGGTCTCTGAGTTCAGACCCCAAAAATGTCTTAAAACACAAGAATTTGTTGCTTAAACTTGACTTCCAGCCTTGTATTTTATCTTCTCATTGGTACATGTAGGAATGTGCTTCATCTGCAGAGGAAGATTGTGTGATATGATCAAAAGGTCCCAAACAGCTACTAAATTGACCTTGAGGTAAGATTGTTTTCGTCAAATTCAGAGATGTTTTATCACCAGCAGCCTGTTGGCAGCTCATATAAAGCCATAACAAAAAGCTTTTTATTGTTATCTTTGCAGATTACTTGTGGGGAAAATCTCAGTCTCTTGGATGTAGAGTGAGACAAAGTAGATTACACAGACAAAAAAAATGCAAAGGACAAAAATAAAGTCGAACAGACATAAAAAAAAAAAGGTGGTAGAAACACGGACGATTCCCATGAAGCAGCCTCATACTCTTAAGATCATGCACATTGGTCTGTTGACCCACAAGCTGGCCCCTGATCTATGTTCTCCAAGATACTTTTGGTGAACCGGAGGCTTGGAATCACGGCATGGAGAGCATGAAATAGGCTTTTATCATAATCATGGCCTCCGGTCTTTTGTGGTAGCCACTGCAGAAAATCCCCACCCTGCATCCTGTGTGGCGCTGCATGCCGCTGGATCCTCCACACAAGTTCTTTTGAGGGTCGGGTAACAGAACAGAAGAAGTGCAGCAATCATGTAACGATCACGATGAGGGCTTGCATACATATGCTGACTCACGACCGAGCCACCAGGCTCCTATCAGTGCGCTGCGGAGTCGAGTGTGGCCTCGCAGAGTTCACACTGAGATGTGAGGTAGACTGAAACAGACTGTAAGAGGAACTATAAGAACAGGTTCTGTTTCATCTGGATTCATCTCAGCTGGTAGATTACTGGCAGGTGTTTACACAAGGCTTCAACGCAGAAACTCTACACGTCCTCTCCCCCTCCTCTGTGTGTGTGCGCGTGTGTGTGTTTGTAGTATGGCATGTGTGTGTTCCTGTATTTCTGAATGTGAAATCAGATTAAACTCAGGGAGAGGGGTGGGGAGGTGAGCTGCAAGTGCTCTGCTACGCTCGCTTTACTCCGAGGTATGTGAGAGTGAATGTGCGTGTGTGTGTGCGTGCGTGTGTGTGTGTGTGTGTGTGTGTGTGTGTGTGTGAGAGAGAGAGAGACAGAGAGTGAATGAATGTGTGTGTGTGTGTCTCTGTTGGGGGTAGGGTGGGGGCTGGAATTGTGGTTCTTGGCTCAGGTATTAAACCTGGAGGCGTTTGAACACAAGTTTCAGTATGTATATGTGTGCATTTGTATGTATGTGTGGTGTCTGTGTGTGTGTGTGTGTGTGTGTATGTATGTCTGTATGTAAGTTAAAGTCCACCTGCTGATGGCTCTGATAAGAAGCCTTTGGGGCTCTGTCTCTTGTTACATACATAACATCCACAGATTGGACAGAAAATTACCAGAACATGACCACAACATGATCAGAACACTGAACAACTGTAATTACATGTTCATATCAAGTTGTCGGATGATTTATGTGCGCGATTTCCTTCGACTCTGAGGGGCTCTCAGGGTTTTTGGTTAATAAGAAAATCCTTTCATGACACTAAAATGTCTGTGAAATATTTCCATGTTCCCATGTGGATTTAACAGGGTGAATGCTGTCTTTGAGTACCAGTTTGAAATACAGCAGTAGTGACAGCAAAGATAACAGTATCAAAGTGGAGAGTTTGGTCATTTGCCTGGTTCTCCACAGAGAGGATCAGCGCACCAGTTGAGGCAACACTTTTTAAAATGAAATGGAAAAGTTGAGCAAAAAATTTGTAGCCTAATTAAACGGAAAAACATGCTCATGTTGCCTGACTTGTGGCCACTTTCTTGCTTTTTATCAACCACTGCAAAATGGAAACTTAAAACTGAATTGAAAACACAAATCAACTGGAGAAAAGGACAAAAATGACAATGATCTGATGTCATATTACAGGCATTTACTGTATCATTTTTGTGTGGGATTTTTTTAAGCAGACCATGAATCAATGTGAAATGTTCAAGTTGGAAGTTGAAAAGGTCAGTTCACCCAAAATACAAAATATTTTCCAGACATTCAGATAGTTTTGGTTTTATATTAAGAGGTTTTGACATTGCTTAGACTGGCGCCTCAAAGAGACAATGTCCCAATTAAGCAAACTAATGTGAAGGAGTCAGCTATACTGTACATGAAACTTGTGGAAACATCATATATCATATGATCATATTAGATGTAAACAAACAGTATTTCCAGATTTTCAAAAGCAAAGTCAAGTAAGTAGATAATGTTACTGCTTCATTGGGACAGGAAGTGAAGGATGTCTCCAGCATATGTGTATCCCTTTACATATAATGCCTTTAAATATTCTATCATGTCTATAGAGAAGCTCTCCATCACCTCAGCATTGACCTTTGTGTGTGTGTGTCAGCCAACCAACCCCCCTAAAATTACCACTTGGAGAATGAGAGGAATCTGTGTTTCCTGAAAGACAGAGAGAAAGAGAGAGGGCGAGGCCGACAGACAGACAAAGATAGACATAACCTCTTGTTCGTATTTTCAGCTCTGTCATTTTGATCATTTTTATTTTCAGATGTTGAATCTTTCTGTCTCTAGAAAGCTGAAATAGTGACATTTTCAAAACATTTCCCAGACATCAAATGAGTATTTCAGGATAATGTTACAGGAAATTCCCCCTCTGTTCCCTCACAAAGAAAGTGAGGTTATGACACACAAGACATCAGTGCCAGTCCAATACCATAATTTGAACACACCCCTTCTCCTGCCGTGCACAAATAAAGTCTATTCCATTTTTCCAACTGGTAAAAATGAAAATGACAGATAAATTGCGTGTTATATATTTTATTGAAGTTGTCGAATTGTTATTGTGTTTTTCAGTTATGTGGATGGAAAGGAAACAGGAAAATAGATTATCTTACTGACAAAATGCACGCATACTCACCCCTGATAATAATGATAGTTTTCCTCAATCTGATTATGTGCTCAGTGATCATTACCTGAGAATCTAAAAATTTAAAATGGAAAATATTTAAAGGAAATGCTCAAATTGAAAGGTTGAAGGGTCAGTACACCCAGTTTTGGTTTATTTGCAGAAATTAGATTAGACTGCATTTCTGATGCTCAGCGAACCTTTCCAGAAACAATGTTCTGGTTACTTAGGATGATCTACAGACCTGCTGTAAACAAATATCATTAAGAACTGCTCTCTACTGATGGTAAAGACGACTATTTATAGTGAAATCTGTCTTCCCTTTTTTCCTTCTACAGTAATTTCCACTTCCCATTTACCAATTGGCTTTTCAAGCTGTTCATAAATGTGAAGGCATCACCTAAAGGGTGGAGGATTTGCTTTACACCTCAGTAAAATAATAATATAATGATTAATTGTAAATTCATGTGAAAAGCCATTGGAAATGTAAAGTTTGAATAATGGCTTTATATCTGGACAGAGGTCAGTTCAAAGATGTTAACAAGCCAATTGGTAAAACCGAAACCTACATTAGACATTTTTACATGTTTTTACAATTAAAGCATTATATAGGCACAGGTTTGAAAATAATATTGCCAGAACCTTGCCATGATATGCACAGTGTCAAACTGGAAGAGCATTATTCAGTTAATCAAACTGTAATTTGACAAAATAATCTTTATAGTAAGTACACTTTCTAGTTTTTTCAGGGGTCTTCAACCACATTTCTTCACATCTCAATAGCAGATGGAGTTTGCTCTGTTGTTATGAAGATGGATGAGGCATCATCATCTAAGATCTACTGGTGATGTAAGTATGAAACTTTGGGGGCATGATAACAGTTGGTTGTACATGGGTGGTAGATTGTAACCGGATTGTTTTCCGGCTGTTCGCTGACTTCTGGTCAATGACTGACCGATTTGGGTCTGGTGTTCACAAACAGCTGATGTTGTCTGTTTCCAGTGTTCATTCAGTCTCTTGTCCAAGATCCTTGCCGTTTCACTGATGTCCCCCACAGCTGTTGCATGTAATGTCATACAGCACTCCAGTCTTCCTCTCTGGGGGGAGGTGGGGGAGGGGGGTTCTGCCTGTAAGATTATTTTGTCAAACTAGTATTTCCAAGTCAAAAATGAATTTTCATGCTCATTTTTTATCTGGTTTTTGACTATGGCCTTAAATAACAGAGACAGATAGCAATAAGTGTGTATGTGTGTGTGTGTGTGTGTGTGTGTGTGTGTGTGTGTGTGTGCGCGCGCGCGCATGTGTGTGTGCATATGTGTGTGTGTGTGTGTGTGCATGTTTCCTACTATTCTGCCTCTTCTCAGTCTCAGATCTTGGTGCGGTGAGGAGACTTTCAGCTGGACTTGCGTGCCTCAGTTTTCAGCACAGATTTCAGACAGATGATAAACGTGTCAGTAGGATGAGGTAGAAACATACTAACTTTCATTTCGTCTGCTGTCACACACACACATTAATGTCTACAGCCACACACACTGTCACTCTCAAACTCACACACACACACATAAAGTGGTGCCAGTCCTATAAAATCTGGCGTCTGAGTCAGCCTGAGAGTCAGACGGTTTATAACTCGTGTCTAGTCCATCCTTTCTCTATAGACATCATAAAGACAACAGCAACCACCACTGCTGCATGTGAATAGGAAAGTTAGAAACCCTTATAGGGACCAGTTTGAATTGTAGACCTTGAGACTGGGGGCACTTTGTGTGGCCCTCCCCTTAAGGTTAAGAACTGGTCTCACGGTCACAGTAGAAATTGGTTTAGGTAGCGTTGGAGTTGCAATAGTGTAAGTTAGGGAATGCACTTCACCAATAATGTGTCTCACAAATATAGAAGTACAAGTATGCATGTTTGTGTGTGTGTTTGTGTGTGTGTGAGTGTGTGTGTATAAAGGGTCAAGAATTGTCCTCCCTTTGGACTGATCTACCCACTTACAGTAGATCAAAGTGAACTTCCAGGACAAACTCTCGAGTGTCCACTGTTCCGGACGCCGCCTGGAAAATCCCACTCACTGGAACACAGTCACCATGGGAACCATCAGCCATTGTGTTTGTGTGTGTGTGTGTCTGTGTGTGTGTGTGCATGTAAGGCATGTAAGTTGGGTGTCCTGAAGCTCATTGAGACCTTTTTATGTGGGTCACACTTAAAGCTCTTCTGTTACACTGTCATACACTTTGAACAAGCACACACAACCCCTCTCTCTTTCACACACACACACACACACACACACACAGACACGCAAACATTGAGCTTGTTGGGCAGTGGTTAACCAGGCAGGCCCTGTGGATGACAGGCCTGCTATGTTGCTGTGGTGACTCTTGAACCTGGCCGGAGGTCACCGTTCAAAAGGAGGACAGCATTCAAAAGGTCACTCAGCGCCACTATGGGTGGTGGCGCTGCCGGTTCTTGAGCAAAGAGAGAGAGAGGGAGCCTCAGCAGAAGAATAAACCAATGCTCTCTTTTGATTCTGCCTGTTTTGGCCCATTTAGAGACAACACAAGACTGAAAGAGAGTAAAAGACAGAGAGCAGAGGTCCTTTCACACATGAAATCTGTGATATTGCTGCGTTCAGTGGGTAAGACCGACATTAGTCCTGTGTGGGGGAAAAAAACACCGCCTGTTCATTCATTTAAGGGTTTTAATCTTTTTTTTTTCCTACTTTTTTACCCAGTGTAATCCATGAGGTCATGTCACTTTGGTGGCTATGAAACGCATCATAAGAAGAGTCACAAAAAGATTTATGTGTCTCATACAGAAAATGACTGTGGTACCCGTTTCTCTATAGCTGCGGCTACATGGACAATATTTCTCCAACCCAACTGAAATCGTGTAACTTCATCATATATCATATAACTTTTTCGACATGCGCAAAGTAGTTCCACCTGCTGTGAAGTGTCTAATTTGCCGGAAATATAACAGAAGAGGAAGAAGAAGTAGAAGAGGTTCCGCCTGTTAATACAGTTTTCAAGATGGACCCACATCGTGTCCTGGGAACAATATTTGCATTTCCGCTGTTCTTTTAATTAAGCAGCAATCTCAGCAGCACATACCTCTGCAATCTTCAAACAAGGGGAGAGACAGAACAGACCAGTTTTGTCCAGTTTTTTTCAACCCGATTGAAAATTCCCTCTAATTGGGCTGGATCAGACCAGTCTCTTCCGACTGAGGTGGTTACATGAGGCATTTTTATTCTGATTGGGCTATTATTGCAACTATTACTGAAATATTAAGGTCCATGTAAACGCAGCTGATGACACCAACACTGACAACAACAATTGCCTAAGTAATTATAGGTTTTATTGCATATTAGGAAAGAAGCTAAAGAAACAGAGGGGTTTGTCCTGAGGGGTTTGCAATAGCCCCTAACTGGTGACAATTCAGGGAAAATGTGGGCTGGTAAAGTACATAAATAACAGTCTCATTTCTCAACAACCACTGCCCATGTGGAAGATGTCAATAATCAAACAAAGCCATTGGAAATGTAAATTCATGAGGTTTGTATTATGACTGGACAGATTTCAGTTCAAAGATGTTAACAATTGGTAAAACTGTTACCCACATTTGATATTTTTACAATTAAAGCATTATATAAGTACAGATTTGAAAATAATATTGCCAGAACCTTATCAACATATGCACAGTGCCAAACTGCAAGAGAATATTCGCATGATCAGACTGTAATTTGACAAAATAATCTTTATAGAAGGCACATTCTCTAGCTCTTCTCTTGTAGGGGTCTTCAACCACATTTCTTCACATCTCAATAGCGGATAGAGTTTGCTCTGTTTCTATGAAGATGGATGAGGCGCCATCATCTAAGATGTACTGGTGATGTAAGTATGAAACTTTGGTCATATAGTAACAGTTGGTTGGCCCTGAACAGTATTGACTCTGGTAGAACTGCCAAGTGGCCAACATCTTATACTGGGCAGCTCCTTGTTGTTAGTGTGTGCAGTGGAACAAATGTGAAACAGGGCATCACTCCTAATGAAAGAAGTCGATTCACCCTAATCAAGCCTAAATTAAATAACATTTTATGTGGATAGTTGATACTCAGGGAACTATCAAATAACAACAAGACTAAGAGTGTACAGCCATGCTAGCAGCCCTGAGAGGTCAGTGGTGCTTTGAGCCAAAATGCTAACTCTAGCATGCTAACATGCTCACAATGACCAAGGTATGATTTTTTACGATTTTCACCATCTTCATTTAGTATGTTAATATGGAACATTTAGCACTAAACACAAAGTACAGCAAAGGCTGATGGGATTGTCAATAGTTTTGTTGGTATTTCTTCATAAATGACAGCTTAAAAATTCAGGGGATCAACAAAGTAATATTCATCCAGTGAGAACATGAATGCATGAGGCACATTTCATGGTTATCCATCCAATCCAATCCAGTTGTTGAGATATTTCAGCCACTGAAATATCTTGCAATGTTGGTCCACCACTAAGTAGTGGGCCAACATTGCAATCCATAGAACCACACCACTCTCATATGGCTAAAAATGAGATGTTCAGCAAAGAATCAGTTTTCTTTTTAATGCTTTTCTGAAGAGTATTTTCATATTACTGCACAACTTTAAACTCAGTCAATGTTATGCATTTAAATTATTTAATATTAATTTGTGCATGCATGAGTATTCTAAATAAAATGTGACTAAAATGAATGAAGTTGTATACTACTGTCTATTACATGAACAACAATAACAACAACATGTCAGACATGTCCATTCAGACACACCATTAGTAAAGCGGTAGTTTACAGTTCAAGAGAGAGAAAAAAGCGGGAGCTACACTTTCTACATCTGTATGGCATTTAGTATGCTGCATTGTGCATTTCCTCCCCAAAGGTGAAATTGCAGACTTGCTTCAGCAGCTACTTCCATGCCAGATGATTGTGTTTGATAGTTGTGTGAGAGTGAAACTAATGAATTAGAGAACAGAGGGTGTGTAGAGTGCATACAGATCTGCAGGGATTTCTGTCAGCCAAGGGGAATGGACGAGACGGAAAGCCCACCTTGAATTTCAACACGCATTCACCCTTGCAAATCAATAACCCCACTGCCTGCACTTAAATACGCAAAGGCACACACATATAGTCACCCACCTAAGCATATCTACAAAGCCACGTATACAAGTAAACAGTAGAAGATTTCAACAGGGAATCGTCAATGTAAACGTTCGAGGTTGAAGCCAGGATTTTGGGCCATATATCAATGCAGAATGTCAACACTCAGAAAAAGTTTGAATTACTTTTTTTTCACCTTCCAGTTTGCAGTCGAGAATCTGTCCTCTTTTCTATTTTAAGTCCAAAGTATGCAGATAGTATTCACATGAGTTCCAGATGGACGTTAGTAGAACCATGTGTTCAAATCAGCCCTCCAAGCTTTAGCTATCGATTCCACCATCTGAACATATTGAGGTTCTTCAGTTATCGCTTTCCCTTAAGGACAAAGAAGTGCTCCATCCCTGGAGGGCATTTGATCTCTGTGTTGTGAGGAAGAGAAGGGATGAAATTAAATTGGATGATGAGTGATAGGAAAGAATGGGAATAATCTTCTTGGTCCAAAATAGCTTTATATCTTATTTTGTATTTTCTCAAATGTTTTTTGCTTCGGTTTTGTGGGGTTTTTTTTCTTTTTTAGTCCTCAATAGGCACAGAACTTGTGAAAAAAGAAGGAAGAAAGACACAAAGGAAACAAAAAAATCAAAGACGCAAACAAATAAGCTATTTTTTCTGTCTGTTTACCGTAAGCTGTTCAACAATACAAAATGCCATGAAAATTACCTTAAGTGGACATATTATGTTTTTTTGTGATTTTCTGTTATTTTTATACTATTATAATTTAGGAATCTGCGCTTAACATGGTCAAAGGTCCAAAACTTAAGGTTCACATATGTAGAAATGCTCCTTGCGAGTCAAAATCCCAGGCTTCAACCTGCTCTGAACTTTTCGTTTGCAGTGGTTTTTTCTACCTTCCTGACGAGCTGACACTGGCATGCATGCATAGCCTTGGTTGCTAAGGTTGATGCTAAGGTTTTTCCATGCCTTATTTGCATTGTCCACTCTCATATTTCGGATTTCGGTCATTTCGTGTAAATAACAAGTAAAAGAAGTAAAATCTGCTATTGTCTTAATTACAGTTCGTTTCATGGTTTGTTGACACCATAGCCGACGGATATCTGCTGAGGGGCAGCTTCCAGAGCTAGCCAATTAAGTGGGCTCAATGGGAGGGGGGCCTTAAAGAGACAGGAGCTAAAATGGCCTGTTTCAGACAGAAGCTGAACTGATTGGCAGCTTAAAGGGAAACTTTTGTATTTTTCAACCTGGACCGTATTTTCCCATCTTTTCAGCCATGATTTGGAAAATCTTTTAGATAACACTAAGAAACGCTTTCTTTATTCCAACACAACAACAACTCTTCCCAGCACTCCTGTCTCCAGCTCTGTCATGGCTGAATATTTAACTGATTTCGACAACAACTCAACTCTCAAGAGATTTTAGAACGAGACTCCTTGAACAAGACTTGATTAGACACAATAACAAACAGATGTTTGGTCATTTCCATAATTTTGTCAGACACTTATAATAACAATCTTAGCCTGTCAGTGGCAAAAACAAGCACTTTTAGTGGACGTACATTGACGGGGTACTATTGTCCCATCAATGTACATCAATGTTTCGCAGCTCCTGGTGGCAGCAATCTCACTCAAGACTGGACCAATTTCAAAAATTGTTTCCCCCATTAGTCACTTAGACACAAAAAGATGGGAAAATATGGTCCAGGTTGATAATACCAAAGTTTCCGTTTGAAGGCTCAGTATGAGTTAACTAAGGAACTGTAAATTATGCAAAGATGTTACAGTAGAGCCCCAAATTAAAAATATAGACCTGTAAATGTGCAACATATGTCCCCTTTAAACTTGCATTATCAGATTTTTTGGGCCATTAGGGGGCAGTAGAAACAAACTGTAAACATAACACTGACATATCATCTCCTTTTAAGTTGATATAGTGAAACAGTTGCTTATTTACACATTCAACGTCACAGAGCAACATTAAAATCCATCTGCAGTTGTGTTTCTGGCCACCTGGTAATTACAAGTCCAATATTCACTCCTCTTTTAGTTATGTTTGTTCCACCAACTCCTGAGGGAAATATCCCTCTTTGTCTACCAAATGCTCCACTGTGTTCACCAGTTAGTCGCTCACTTTTTCTGGCTGCCATCTATAGTTGGGTTTTTAGAGCTTTTTTGTTGAAAACAGTTGCCCCCTGCAGCAGAAAATGACACTGATGAGAGTGGAGAGAGTGAACCACACAGACTGGGGACTACAGAGTAGGGTGATAATTCGTCACTATGAGTGACTCTTTTCACATACAAGTAGTCATGTGATCCATTGTTAATATAAAAGTACTGATTATAGCCGTAAACTCTCAGTCAAATTGATGAAAATGGAAATAATTAATTACCAATGTTCTCTCCTTGTGTAATGAATTCAGTAGGTGACATTTAGAGGATCAAAGCCAGCTTAGGACAAACTGACCACATCACATCCCTGGGGGAATCAGCCAATCATAGCCCTGGATGGCTCTGACTCACTGTCAGTCAGTCAGTCAGCATGTCAGTCTGTCTGATTGATGGGCCCTGGACGCTCCTGCCTCTCTCTCCCTCTCTGTCTATCTCTTCTTTGTCAGTCTGATGCTGTATTCACATCAGGACTGCATGAACAGACAGGGAAGGAGACGGGAAAGTCACTCTTATCAGTAAAGCCTGCTAACATAAAAACACACTCATACACACAAACACACACAACCAAATCTCTCCCCTCCACTACACTACTGACATTTGCAGGTTGCACTGGAGGCAGTGGTGCAAAGGCTTTAACCAGACCAGGGTCGCCCATAACGGGGGAAAAAGGGGAAAGGTTTCTGAGGCCCAGCAACTAGGGCTGCCCATGGAGGCCAGCAATAATCATGTTCATCCTAAATATAAGCAATGATAACCAAATTTTATTTTGAACCAAAATACTCACTATTACTTATTAAAACAACAAAATAAACATGGTATTTATTGTTGCTTTAGTAAAATGCAGCCTGTTTCATAATGAAAACTCCCTTGACAGCTACCATTACCAGCCAAGAGGTAGCTAGCATCAGTAAAGGAGCCACCACCACCTGTGAGAAAGAGGATGATGTCGATAATAGCAAAGACGTTCTGCATTTAACCCCGACCCAGGAGGCCAGATGCATAAATGATGTGCATTTCCAGCACATAAACTGGTATTTATACCAGTTGGTGAAACTGCACTTCTTCTTTCCCGAGTGAAAATGAGGCTCGTGCACGTGCTCCCAGTTCCACAATGACTGAGATTTACAAAACAGAACCATGAGTACGCACAGCTTTGTAAATCTGATGAAAAGAATGCGTATGCATATTTCTGTCTTTGTGTGTACTCATTGTTTAAGTCATGAATCTACACAGAGTTTTATGCATGTGGCCCCAGGATTTGAATCCATGGCAACTTCTGTGCGAGCATTGATAATGGATTGAGTACTTCTATGGAGCCAGAACCAAAAACACAGGCTGCTGGACATGAAGGGGAAGCCTGCAAGAGTGTCACCAACCCCAGGAGCTACAACGATCCAGGAAAATGGCATGTAAAAATGATTGATGTAGAGAGAGAAAACATTGTTAGAGCACTGGGAAGTGTTGACAGAACTACTTTGTTAAAAGGTGTCAGCTAAAGATTCCAAAGGCAAGCCTTTCCCAGACTATTTGTCATACTTTAAAGCAGCAGAATGGACGTGAGAAAGTGAAAAGTGAAAAAAGAGACTGGCTGTTGTTTAGTGAAGGTAACAAATCATTGCACTGTTTCATGCATTCTCTTCTCTGACGAAACAGAGAAGTCTACAAACGCTCTTATTATCTCAGAGGGTGGCAGAAACTCTACAGTAAAGTACCAGAGCATGAAAAAGCAGCCCACATGAACACTGCTACTGGAAGTTGCAGAATCTACAGCATTACCTTATGCATGACACACAGGTGTTGATGGCCTGATCCAAAAGGAATTCCAAATGCAAGTGGAAAAAAACAGGGCTTTGTTGGAGAGATTATTAGATGTAATACTCTTTGTAGCATCTAGTAATCTAGCTTTCAGAGGGGACACCAGTGAGCTTGGTGATGTTCATAATGGATTTTTTTAGGGCTATTCGAGCTGATTGCAAAATACAATTCTGTCATGTGAGAGCCTCTAGAAAAAGTCAAAGAATATAGACAGAGAGGGGAATGGCTACCAGCGCACTATCTCTCATGGTGCTCTCAGAATAAATTCACTGAACTGTGTGGAAATCACATTCTTAACAGCATTCTCATGGAAAGACTCCAGTCAATCTATTTCTCTATAATATGTGATGCCACCCCAGATATATCACATGTTGAACAGAACTTCCTGCTCCTGAGGTATGTGTATAGTGATGACACACATGGCATAGGATGGACAATAAACAAAAAAAACAAATGTTTTACTGAGTTTGTAGACTTCGCAAAAAAGACAGGAAAACAAATCGCTAGCAATGATAAAGGAATCTCTCCAAAGGCACAGCATCAACCTCACTGACTGCCATGGACAAGGGTATGATAATGGAAGCAATATGTCAGGGAAAATTAAAGGTGTGCAAGCCAAAATTAGCTAAGTAAAATACTTTGGCCACATTTCCACCTGAGCATTGCATACACTGAATCTAGTAGGTGTACATGCTGTCCAGTCATGTAAGGAAATGTCAGCTTATTTCAGATGTGTCAATCACCTCTGCACACTCTTTGGCGCGAGTCCAGGCCGGTGGTCTGTGTTTAAGGAAAAGAGGGGATGCTCCCTCCACTGCCTGAGTGTTACACAATGGAGTAACAATATTGACGCAGTAACACCTATTGCACGCCATCTCCTCAGCCCTTGATTGCATAATATCATCCTGCAAATTATCCAATGAGACCTTATCAGATGCACGAGGACTGTGAGAATATTTCACATCATTCACAGCAGCTGTCATGTGCACTGTCTGGGTAAAAATACTGGAACATATTGAAGATAGGAATCTGCTCCTGCAGAGTAGCAGCCTATCTTTGGATCAGGAAGCAGCAAACATTGGAGCTCTACAGCAGGAAATAATTTCTTTGAGAAATAATCGGGATTCAATGCTTGCCGAAACAAAGTATAGTCCATGCAATGGGAATCACACCTGAGTTCACCCATAGCAGGCAGAGAAAGTGCCAGCGCACTGAAGAAAGGTCCAATGCACAGGAGACTCCTGATGTAACATTTAGGAATTCTGTGTATTATGTTGCAGCGGACGGTATCATTGCACAGCTGACTTCCAGATTTCAGTCAAACAGGGACATTTGCAGTGATTTCAAGGGAATACTCAGGTTCCAGCAATTGAGTGAAGAGGATCTTAAGTCATCTTGTAGAAATTTGCTAACAAAATATTCCAAGGATCCATCTGAAGATCTGGAAAAACAAATGCTCCATCTGAAAAGGATATACAGTGCCACATTCTCAGGATCAACACCCATGGAGCTGCTCAACAGGATTTATGGCACGAGGATTGAGAGCATTTATGGTGACATTTGGATTGCACTGAGGATATTTTGCACTTTACCAGTAACTGTGGCAGGAGGAGAGAGATCCTTCAGTAAACTGAAAATAATAAAGAATTACTTGAACTCCGCAATGAGCCAGGAGAGGCTCAGCAACCTGGCAATACTTGCCGCTGAGTGTGAAGTAGCTAAACAGATGGATTTTAAAGACATTATAAAGGACTTTGCATCCAGAAAGACAAGAGAGATGGCTGTATAAGAAGCAAAGATGAAGCCAAGGTAAGGAATTGCATTTTCTGCTGAGAAATGTGTGGTGTAAGTGTAGCAGATCTTTGTTGACCTTGGTGTGTGTAAATGTGTCAAAGAGTCCTATTATGGTGTGTGTGTGTGTGTGTGTGTGTGTGTGTGTGTACGTGTGTGTGTGCGTGTGTGTGTATGTGTGCCTATGCCTATGTAGCCCCCATCCTTGAGTAAGTCTCTCTCAGTTTACATGTATGTGTTTGTGTAGGACACGCATGCGTTGATATGAGTGAAGCAGATTTGGGGAGGGCCCATTCGCTGGACCTTTTTAGGGGCCTAGTCATTTCTATGGGCGGGACTGACCAGACAGAGAGCCAACATATTTATACTGAATGTGTTCATAGTTTCGTTGTTTGCATTCAAATGTATGTTCGCTCTCTCTCTTCCTCCCTCTTTCTCACACAAATTGTGATCATCCTCATCCTAGTGTCTAATACCTTTAGTAAGAGAAAAGTCTTTCCAGCTCAAAGGTTTCTGGAAATTGATTCTTGTAATAAGACTATCACTTGCAATTTTTTACCAAATCACTTAAAAGAACAGTTTACGCTGAATTTAATTATCTAATAACTGTCACTTTATATACTCACTCTGTCAGTGGAAACTCTATTGATGTTCACACACACAACCCCCCTCCCCATCTCTTCTCTACAGATTAATGTTAAGTATTGGATTAACTGTAAGCCAATTTGACTCACAGTGCAATCGTTTGGCTTCAAGATGCCTTGGATTATGCAGCTTGAGTTGTTTAGAGAAACATAATGGGAGTTTTATGCCTTTTTTGGTACTCGAAACAACTGTGTAACTCGGTTGTTCAGGAAAGGGAATGGGGCTTGTTGCATGTTCAGTCTGCAACAATTTTCATGGGGCTTTGACTGCGAGAGGGATGAGTAGAGACAAAGGTCAACTATTCCTTTAACCTTTAAACTACTTATTTACCTTTTGTCAGCTGTTGTTTCCAAGGTCAAGAATGAGCTTTCAATCGCAAATTTTAAGCCGACATGAGGAAGAAGTTCTTACTGTTCAGACAGCACGGAAAGCAAATTTTGAATGCAGCACGACTACAGACAAAGTCAATTGGAAGGCGAAAATTTGTCCATGGTGGTGCAAATTTACACATTCGAACGAGCTGAAAATGTTTCAACTTGAGAGATAAATTCATGTGTATCCCAGGGCTTTGCGAATCAGCTTTATAAACATACAGAAAGGAGAGGAAAAAGAAGACAGACTGGAGGGAAATAACAGAAAGAACCAGTGTTCAGTTAGAGGCTGAACTGAACACAAACACACAGACACACTCCAACAGACAGACAGTGCATCTGTTGATAGATAGCTTACAGCTAATGTATAGTTGGTATATTGGCTGTTTGGGGCAATTTAACACAAGCAGTCGATCGGACAAATCGAATAACGTGAGACAAAAATTCATTTCACATTCTGTCTTAACACCAGTTTAAAGTGCTCAGAAAAATGGAAATTGGAAATTTTGTACATCCATGAAAACTGGGAAAACTCCTTGCAGAGTAGTTACAAATGGTCCATGTGGTGAGATTATTTTGTCAACTGCTGTTTCCAAGGTCAAAAATAAACTTTAAATCCCAACTACCTAATTATTTAATTATATATGTACAAACCAGAAACACTCATGGATAACTCTAGTGTATGCCATGTGGTCACAAGGATTATTTCTACCAGACATGATGGATTTAAATGTCTCACTTTTTAGTTCACAGCAAATTTGCAGTACACAACTATACTGTGAGCCTTAGTTTTTTGTTGGTTGTCTGTATCTTTTCAGGATCCCAGCCCGTCCAGGAGTTATGAGGTGATGACAGGATGGACTGACGAATAATAAATCCTGTCAGCAAACACATGTGCACACACATATTCAGAGATATATACTCACACATACACACGCAGCGGAGTCAAAAGGGTATGCTGCCCTCCTACTGTGTCGCCAAGCCCTACAGGATGTTTCACGAACACATGCGGCAGTTGTCACACACACACACATGTTGTACATATATACATCCATGCAACACACACTTACTCAGACAAAGTGCCAGAATAATCTCTACAGAGATCCCCTCCCTTTTCCTCCCTTCCTCTGGTCAAACTTATAAAATGAAAGAATTCTTACTCTTAAACTCACACACACACACACACACACACACATCTACAGAAAAAGACACTCCATCCTCATTTCCTGCAGTCCTTCCTGAATCTCAGGGTGGCAAGCTGGGAATCGTGAATATGTGAGATGACATGGGCAGTATTAGTCACTCTCGCACACACTCCATCAGTCACCACACTCACTCACACACTCACTGACAGACATTTCCAGCATTATACTGTGGCATGTGTTCTTTGCGGTGCAATGTGGGCACACACACACACACACAGTCACACACACACACATCCAGCACTGTATAGCAAATGTTTTCTTCACTGTCACACACAAAGAAACGCCCAGCCTTATCTAATAGTAACTTCAAATCATTTTTCTTATGACCCTATAAAGCAGTGCACCATAGTTGCATTATGTTTGATTAAATTATGTCTGTATGGGTGGGGAAGAAGGGAAGCACTGCTGTGTGGTCTATTAGTGTCAGCCAGAAACACACCACACACTTAGAGCCAATCACGAGTCTACACACCACACACTCTCAATCAATTAGCTGAAACATCTGTGTGTGGATGAGCTTATGTTCATGTCTCTATGTGTGTTTGTGTGTGCGTGCATATGTGTGGGTGTGTAAATCATAACTGATTTAAAGTGAAAAACTCTACTTTCCTACTTTCCCTCCCTGTGGTGTCTCATTGTTGGCCCAGAGTGAGGTGGAGTTCCTTTTGCCAGGTCTGATGTTCCCACACACGCACATGCACACACACACACACACACACACACACACACACACACACAGAAAGAGTTCAGAGTCTGTGTTAGCTTCATTAGAGCAGGAGAGAGAATGGGCACAGCACTATTGGCATGTGGGTTCGATTAGCCGGGCCTGCCGAGCCTTATAAACCTTGTTCTATTTCTGAAAGAGAGAGACAGAGGGGGAGTGGAGAGGGTGGGGAGGGGGTCCTTTCTAATATATTTAGCAGAAAGGAATATAATGGAGAGACAAGAGCATGCTAGGAAGGGACAAGGCACAAGTTTCCACCAAAGACACCAGAGACAAACGGGCATCACCGAAAGTGCAGTAAGGAGGCACATTTGTGTGGAAACTCACTTCTTTTTCCTAAAAGAATGACACCTCTGAGACCAAGCATTAACACACGGACTGTATGGACACACACACGTGTACAATAAAAAAACAGTGAGTCACCTCACTCTCACGTATATATACTCACATTAAGGTACAAATACTCGTTATAAATTATTAGCACGCAATGGCTGAGGCCATATTTACAGCTCATGGTGTTTGTGTGTGTGTGTGTGTGTGTGTGTGTGTGTGTGTGTGTGTGTGTGGAGAAGAGTTATCAGAAGGGCATGATTTATGCAGACAGCTGTTAAACTGCCTTTCCCTCAACCCTCATCTTCTCTATCTCTGTCTCGACCCTCCTCTCTCTAGCTGTATATCACTGCTGACGCCTATTTGCCTCACATTAACACACATTGTGATTGACATTTTAGCTTAAAAAAAAAGTCTGTGTGACTATATGTATGCGCTTTTCCTTTGCGGTATCATGTGGACTCTGCTTGTTTGCATGTATATGTGTGAGGTCAGAAGTGAGTGCTGCCTCAGCGTACAAAGGTGCCTGAATGTGCATTGCATCGTGGGCATTTTGACAGTACCATCTGGGTCTGTGGGGAAACTGAAAGTAACACACATTTACTCACCTTGCTGAGCGGAGATGTTATAATGTACATACAGGAACACAAACAGCACACCCACATAGTAGGTGTTTTACATCTCACGTCCCCAGAAGGTGATGAAAACTGTTCTGCCAGCAGCAGTTGCTTTCAGCTGAACTTTCTGTTGCTAGTAGCAACCCCTACTGGCGCAGCTCCATGGCAGTTGCAGTTTATATTGACATTGTTAGAACCACCATTTTTTCACCAAGCAAATAGTGACAGACATCTTTTAGTTATCTACTCCCCAAAGGCTCTTGTTGGTGCATTATCTGTAGTACTCTTTCTAGACATGCCTGCAACATGGCTTTAGGAAGGGCAATGTCTGAAATATAATAATATATTATATTGTTTTGTACACAAAATAATTCTCCCAGAGGATAAAGCTCACCAACATTGGTAATCCCTTGACTTTACCTCTTGCACCTTGTGAAATGTCTTGACAACTACTGGATTGACTGCCATCACATTTTGTACAGATATCCACAGTGCCCAGTGGATTAAGGCTCATGACATTGAGGAACCTTTGACTTGTCCAGTAGCATCACCACTACATCACGTTTTCACTAATCTTATGAAATATCTCGTTGAGATAGATTGGCACAAAATTGCATACCCTAAAATGTACAGTTTCTAGATGATGTATCTTAGGTTTGCTTATGCGCTGCCTCACAGAGCTGCTAGCATGACTAACACCTTGTCTTCTAAAGATGCGTACCATTGACTGTATATAAATATGAACAACGCATCTCCACTTCATGCCACTATTCAAAAGTGAACAAATTTATCACAAAAATGAGCACTTGGGAAAACATCAACATGGTAAGATCTACTTAAAATGACAGAAACCATCTATGGGAAAAATTTATTTGACGTGTACTTTGATTTTTTTAGTTTGGCTAACGTCCCATCCGCTAACATGGAGGGGGCGGGACTTAAGACTTATACTGCAGCCAGCCACCAGGAGGCAATTGAGATATGTCCATCTTTATATACAGTCAGTGATGTGTACAGACAGAATGTGAAGCGAACTTCACACGAGTTTGACCATTAGACCATTTGTGATTATTCGCCAAACACCCAATGTAACAGACGCACTGATTGGGAGTGCGTCTGTTTGTCTGTGTTCTGTTCAGCAACTCAGAACCTGCCAGAAACTCAGATTTCTCTCTGTTATTTCCCTCCAGTCGCTCTCCTTTCCCATCTCATCTCTGTGGGTTTATGAAGCGTACACATTTTTCAATCAAGTTGAAACATGTCTTCGTGTCAGTTCGCAAATTAAAATTCATTTTGCGTTGTGTTTGAACACACTGTCAGTTACCTTTGGCCTAACTCTTATTTACAGTATCTCAACTTTTCTGATTTGTGATATCATATAATTGAAGTTGTGTTTTATCCAATACTGTTTTCACAGTTTAAAAATAGTTTCCACTTAAGACTTACAAGGCCAACTCCTGTCCTCAACTTTTATTGGAAGTGTATTTAACTCGCTGCATAGCTGTGCACTATATAATGAAGACAGGAGAAATACTTCTTTTTTTTTAATAACAGGTGGTGGTTGAAGGTTCATGTTTTTCCCTTCACTTTTACTGATAAAATCTACAATTAATAAAGGCAGGGAAGCAGGCTGATATGCATACAAGCTGGTGGACAAAGAGAGAGAGAGAGACAACTCCACTGCTGTCTGGTGTTTGCTGCTTATCAGCGATTCACAGCTCTTATCAGAAACAAGAGTCGCACAGAAGATTCATAACTGCATTACATACAGCGGACACACATGCAGGAAGACAGCTGTCTGAATTTATGACTGTTCTGTGAGCACTGACAGCTTCAAATATCAAACTGCTATTTCATTTCACTACCAACAGATAAATATCACACTTGCCTGGAAATACTGGAGTTATAAGGGAGGTTGTGTTTGTGTCTTTCCATCCTTCTTCACGTTGAAACATGGTTGTAATGATTCTCAGAGATAAACATGAGCCCATTTCAGACCTCAGACTTTAAGTCTCTTTGATTCTTCCAGTGACAGTGGAGAATTCAGAATCTGGCCCGAGCTGCAGCGTTTTTATAGTCTAGCTGTAAATAACATGACAGCTGATGCTTCTTGAACACACATCAGAGAATCAATAAGTCAGATACAAGAATTTAAATTTTATATTTGCTTCATGCCTTGTCTACTCTCAAAGTACGGCTGAAAGGTTTATTTTCCTCCAATTTTTCTTTCAAGTTTTTTGAAGATCAGCATGGGAGTGTGTATATGTGTGTGGTAGTGTGGATGCAGGCATGAAAAAGAGAGAGATAGGGTAACATAGACCAGAAAAATAAAGCAGGGAGGTTCTCGTACATTTTGTGTAATAGATAGTAAGAATGTAATGTTTATTTATTTTCATAAAAATTAATAGAAACATTCATAAAACAGAATAACAACATGACATAAGACATAGCATGCACAATAACAGATACAATAAGCTGTAAGAAAGGAAATTTTAAACAGAGGCAAGTCTAAACAGATGGGCTTTTAGCTGTTAAGGTGTCCAAAGTTTCCATAGATCTGTAGTCCAATAAGAGTAAGTTCCATCATTTTGCAGCCATGATCTTAATTAAAGGCACAATCTTTTTAGGTTTTAAGCAATTAAGCAGCTCTGTGATCACAAGGATTCTAAAATGAAACTGAAAAGGGAATTACTGCAATCCTAGTGGGACAATCAACGCATATATAAAAATCTACATCGCACCTTGAGAAACAATGGGCCTAAGTTTGAATATTCCACTAATGGAATAAAACAGGAGCATATATAAAACATATATATGCAGGTCAAAAGATAAACATTGGTCAAAAGATAATGTTGAAGAGTTGCAGAAAACAATTTCTTGATAGAAAATCAGTAGTAGTAATCGTTTGTGTTATGAGGGTTAAACAAGACATATAACTGAATATTATCCAAACAGCAGTGATAAAGACTTTACAGGGTCAGAAAATTGTGGGACAAGGGCACATAACAGGCAGACAGATGAACAGACCAAATAGTACATGAAAGAGAGGCAAGTGGGGAAGCAGACAGAAAAATCCAGACTGATAAGTCTCACAGCAACATGGCTCTATTCTTTGGCTTTTTCCTGGGTAATATGCTAGATGAAGGAGTACACTTGACCTTGCATGTGTTTTCAGTTTGGCTATTTCCTCTTGTCCCTTACTCACCTCCCTCCCTCCCTCTCTCCCCCATCATCCCCGGGGCGAGGTCTGGCCCTGTGCACCTCCACTTAAAATGACCCTCCACCTTCTAGCCCCCCGCTCCACAGTGCACCTTCACCCTCCCCAAATGGTAAGTGTGTATGTGTGTGCGCATGTGTATGTGTGTGCGGCCAGAGCATTTGTCTTCAAAGTCAAGTGCATTATTGTGCGCAGAATTAATGGTAATCCTCCGTGGTGCTCCTGTGCTACATAAGCCTCTTGAGCCCCTTTTTACCTTTTACCTCCAGAACAACACACGTCGCGTTGAGCCCCTGTCTTACCTAAAGACCTGCCCAGATGCACAAAAAGACAGACAGCTCAGACAGAGAGGGAGGATGAAGGGGGGTCAGTTGAAACCAGCTGGACAGAGCAGAAGTTATGAAAGACTTCTTCAAATCGGCAGCGGCTCGGTGTCTCCCTGCACAGCAGTGCATCTCTCCAGGTCTCTGCATGCATGTCCACACACACTCTTGCACCAATTAAACTCTTCTTTTCTCATTTTACCACCCTTCCTTCCTCTTTCCTATTTACCTTTCCAGTTTTGCAGCTTATCACTCTGATCCAGCTTCTAAAAATTAGGATATAGCTGTAAGGTGAGCCAGACCCTATTGGCAGAGCTTTATAACGGAATTTAGAGAAGGGCTCAATCACAAATAAACATTACCATGTCACACACAGCGACCACCATCTCTCATTTAAAGCCAGGAATTCTAAACAGATGTCTTTATGCATTTACTTGCACAACAGCGAGTGCAGCCGTGTGTTTGGACATGGGAAGCTGAAGTGAGGGTTCACAGTGGATTCTGCGGGGACGAGAATACTGCACCTCTGTAGTAATCACAATGGCCTTGTTCCAACCATAATACAATCCCAAGGACTCTATCACACACACACACACACACACACATATATAAATATATACATACTGTACATGCGCAGACACTCAAGCACACACGCTCAAAAAATACCCAGGTAATCATTTCCATATTTATTTTCTTTGCATTCATATTCCTCTCCACTTCATATGTTTTCATAAAAACAATGCCAAGCTCTCAAAGCGGGCTAAATAAGTGATTTTTGGAAATCCCATTTGAAGGGCCCCGCTCAAAGCGTGGTGGGCGTCTGTAGCATGTCAGAGATTATACAGGAGGCTGTAGCCAAAAACACAATGAGACCCTGGGCTGCAGTGACTGTGGTTTCACCCCAGTAAAAGGCTCATTTTGATTCATTGGATGTACAAATGATTAAACATATTGGATCCAAGTATTAGCACAAATAGCATACTCAATCCATCAACTGTCACAAATAACCACCTTAAAAACAGCCAGGCCTCTGCCGTAAGCCTAGGCTTTTAGACATAAAGCCTTTTGGAGTGTTTTTCTAATTTACCGAGCTCCATCTAATTAAATATGATCCCCATCGGTTTGTGCACACCACAGGGCAGTTAAATTACATCTATCTGAGAATTTTGGGAGAAAAAATTAAACGCTACGTGCATAAATGTGCGAAAGGCTGAGGTTTCTACCCCTTCACTTACCATGTATTAAACTCAGCAAGACGCCTAGAATTTAGGACAAGATGAAACCAGAAAGAAAACAAAGAGAAACATGCGCCACAGTCAGTTCAAGGGTACACAGGAAGAGGAGAGTGAGTTCATACCGAGCCAGAACGCCGAGCCACTTTAATTGTTAGTGTGCACAATAAAACCCTACTAATACCAGCTAAATCCTGTTTATATTAAATATGTGAGGTGTTTCTTTTATGGCATATGGAGAACTGGTTCTAATCATCTTAAAAACCTATGGGCTCGTGGAATGCACCTGTAAATTTAATTGACTGAAAACCTCTTAACAAGCATAGTCCACACTGCCCTCTTCAGGGAACAGAGAAACTAAGATGAAAAGTGATTCAGCGGTGGTGAAAATAAAGTGAAAAAGAGGAATTAGTCAGACTAAATAAGATGGATGATTTGGTTCTCATCTCAGCTATTTTGAGGACATGATTTAATCTTGGTTGTAATAAGTTCTCTTGAGTTCTCTTGATTTCTTCATCCTGTGGCTATATTTGATACCTGGTAGTTTGTCAACGCAGTCTATTTCTGGCTGTTGTGTTTGGACTTGTTGAGGCAATGAAACTGGTGGAAATTAAAATGTGTAGCTACTGTGCCCCTCTCCTGAACTACATAACAAGATCCAGGTGCACTCTCAGTCATGGTTATACACACACACACAACACACACACACACACACACCTCTGAGTGTCCCTAACTGCAGTCAGGACTTTATGGTGTTGCAGTAATGAGATATGGTGGTGGCTGAGGTGTTAAAAATTCCTCTGGGCTGCTGCAGAGGCAGCAGAGGGTCCACCACCTTGATGCTAAGCTGCCGCTCATTTCCTGATCACTCCATACATGTGTCGTCACACTGGATGTAAACACACACTCACATGAACATACTTAGATGGAAATACACACACACAGCGTTGCGGTGACCCTGCTCGTAATCATCTCTGTCCCCCAGGGCACTTTGGGCTGTATGCTGTTGGTCACGCTCCGGCCCCGAAATGCCGTTCACCAGACTGCCATCTTTCATCACCATCTCCACGGCAACCACGGTCTAAGTCACCGTGACAACGAATTCCACCTGGGCCTGTGACACTAACTGCCTCCTCCTGGCTCAACATTCAATCACATCTCCCTATCCGTTCCATAGCCTCCCATAACTCTATTTCACATGTTCTCTAACCGACCTCCCTGTGTCTGTCCCTCACTCAGTCACTGACATGCATTCTCCATGAACCCCTTTTCTGTTGGCTACTCTCATACCTCGGTTGTGCTGCATTACTGGACGAATAGTTGGATTCATCCACCAGGGGGGCCTGAGGCAAAAATGAGATGTGGGCCACCTCTGAAACCCCATCTTGTTTACTCTCTGTGCCATTAGTGTAAACAAGTGACCATCATGTACAGTGCACACAGTTGGATACACAAGGCATCTGAATTATATTTTGCCTAGAGCCACAAATACCTGGCCCCAGGTATGCTGTGTGTCAATTTGTGTAATTTAAACTTTGTTTAGGAATATGCACCATTTAAAGACAATATCAATTAAAATAGTACATTATTTTTTTTTGTTTTATGTTTAAAGACAAAAACAATACTTGAGACATACAAACACGAGAGACATGCACAAAACCATACACAGTCACATAGAGGGGGTTGAGGCACAAATGAGATAGGTTCTTGGCACCACCAGCTCGACACGCTCATAAAACCAGAGTATACACCAGTTACATCAGAACAACAAATCATCAGCAGACTCATTCACAACGGCCAACAAATCATCGAGACACATGAGGTAGTATCATGCATTCAGGATCTCAATTTCATAATGTTTCAGACATCTGACAAGGTCAGCAAAAAAACAAACAAATGAAAAACAGCTATACAAACTACTGAGGAAAAAACCCTAAATGATAGATGTCTTAAAATTTGTATTTTACATGACTATATTTTGGCCCAGTCTACAAGAAAATGCTCCCAGATAATACACAGCACACCTTACAATGTTTATCTTTTCAGTTGATGTTGTGCAGTGATGCATATTCCCAAAGAAATCTACAATTAATGACATTATTATAGACCAAGTGATGCATAGTGAATCTGGGTGTTTTGGGGCCTCTGGTGGTCTGGTGCTTGTCTGCCCTGGTTGGAAATCCAGTCTTGACTGGATGTAAACACAGGAACCATATTCATAATGTATTGGACAGTAGGTTGAATGACAATGAAGCCTGTGTAATGAAGTGACTTCGCATATGACCTTGTGTTTATCATTACCCCATACAGTATATCTTAATGAACATGGGACCTAATTGGTGTATTCTTAAAAACCCAAGGTGCTCTGCTGCCCCCATGTGGTTGTGTTGAGGAGGAGCCGGCAGTCCATTCAGACATACTGTCAGTATCTGCTGAGAGGTTATTTAGGTTTTGGTGGTTTAAGTTTGGTGATAACAATCAAGTTTGGTTTATTCTGCATCAGTACGTCAGATGGTTTTACAAAACAGTTTATCATTGGTTGGCTAAATATATCTATAAAATCTAGAGCCTACTCTGTAGACCAGGGATGAGGTCAACCTGAAATTCAACATTAATAGTCTAATTTGTCCTTCATTTTACCAGTGCAACATGTGACATATCTTTGAATCAGTAGAGAACAGCTGAGACATGGATTTAAAAATTTGTGAAAAGGAATCAAATTTACATTACAATTGCATTTATTTATTTGGCACGATTTAATTTACTAAATTAAATTGATGTAATCCTGAGGTCTTTGTGGGCCAAACATCTGCTTGAAATCCAGGCTACAGGGACTCCACCCCATTACAAACAGCACTGTATTATATAGTACAAATGTAAAACACTTTTTGTGGATATATTTTTAACAAGGTATGCACCAGGCTTTATTATTTTAAAGACCTAAAATTTGGTTTGGGTTTATGGAATGACTGCTCCCACAAACTAGAATAGACAAGTTGAGGTTGTTCACTGAACCATGACGTCGATCCATCTGTTCCCCTTTAAGTGCATCAAAAACCATGAAGGTGATGATTTGAAACGCTGTGGCTGTAGCTTTCATCATGGTCACTGAGAAATACACAAATAATACTTGAACAGCAAAAGCATTCACAAAGGCAGCCAATCACATGTGCAATATAATTAATACAGCAGCCAATGGGGTTTTTACACATAATCATACTTTATCCTACAGTATATGGGCATTAATGAGTAGTGTATATGCACATGTGACCACCTACCCACATGACCACATGATATAATTATAAATAGTCTATTGTATTTTTACATATGTCCTGTATAGACATTAAAATTTTGAAACTTTAAAGGACAGGTTCACAATTTTTCAGTCAGGCGCACAAATTAACATTAAATTTTTTTTTTCTTGCTTTATAATCATTCTTCCTGTTCACACTGGCCATTAGAAGATCCCTTCATAATGCACTAGTGATGGAGGCTAAAATCCACAAGCCTCCTTCTATGCAAAAATGTATTTAAAGGTTTATTTAAAGCTAATATGAAGCTTCAGTTGTCCAAATGCGTCAAATCAAGTAGATATCTTTCAACGTCACAGTCTTTTTAGTGCCAAAGTCCCTCTTTTTATTACTATACTTCCACCGTAGCTCAACTGTGAAACACTGTCTGGGGAAACACAAAGAGGGAATTTGATGCTAAAAGACTGTGAATGTGGCAGATATCCACTTGATATGACTAACTCAGACTGTTGAAGACTCATATAAGCTTCAGATTAACTTTTAAATGCATTTTTGCACAAAATGATTGTTTGGACACACTGTGGATTTTGGCCCCCATCACTTACATTGAAAATGCATTTGAAGGGGATCTTTTAATAGCCAGTATGAACAGGAGGAATGATCACAGCGAGGAAAACCTCTTTCAGAGTTCATATGGACACCTGACTGTTGTTTTAGACAGAATTGAAAAATTGTAATTTATAACTTTTAAGATAAATGTAATGGTTTAGCATTCAACAACTACCATGAGTCTTTGAGCAGCATCAGGTGGTGGACATAAACATTATAAAGTTACATAATAAGACCTTTATAAGAAAGACTCTTCTTTCAATTCCCATTCATGTATAGCCTACAACCAGGGGCGGCCCATGGTATAGGCCACATGGGGCACCAAATGAGTGGGACGTGGATTTTTTTCTTACCAACAGGTGTGCTTGTATACAGCTTTTGGAAATATGCACGTGTTTTACCTTCTTAATCTTTTTCTTCTCTTTTTCCCATTAACTTGCAGGGTTTTCACCTGGTTTGATTTTCAAAGCCTTACTGGTCAGTCAGTTTTCACCTGACTACCACCACACTTCATGTGCTACCTCAGGCACTGCTATTAAACACTCATTGAATGGCGGTCTTGACCCCCTCTTGCCTTTTTGTCTGGAGGACTGGGAGGATTTTGGAGGTACCATTGTTGCAATTCATTGTGGTGTGAATTCCTATTTGAAGTTCTTGGACTAGAGGTAAGGGTAAGATGGGGGAAGATGCCCCCCTTAAGAACATTGTTGATCTACTGAAAAGACACAAGGTTTTTGAATGTGATTTCAGTATGTACAGTATCATTATGCATTTATGCTGGTAGACTAATAAATGTAGTTCTTATAGCAAATACAAAAAAATAAGCTAGTAATTTTGATTTTAGGTGTCTACAGACTTTGTAATGAACATAATACATACTATCTCATCAAGAGCATTTGCTTTCATTGATTTCTCTCTTACATTGAGTAAAATAATATGTTTTCATAAAGGCCAAATTTATTTAAATTGCCATTTTTATGAGGATTAGCTTTAAAGAGCCTTAAACAAAACAAAATAACAAATAGTTTTTCAATTTTGTCAACATTTCTGCATTTTGAAGACAGGTCAATGACAAAATTATTGTAGATTGTAGTTAAATTCTTCACTAATCATATTTTTTTTAATGCTAACTGGGTGAGCTTAGGTTTTACTAACAGCAAATAAGCCTGTAGCATTATCAGAGGATGAGTTGATTTTATGTCCTTTCATTAAAACACGAATGTCTTAGTTTTTCCAGATATCTTTGTAATTGTGTTTTTTATTAATTTTTACGCATCAACAAAAATCAGACTGCCCTGAAAAATATGGGGGTGGGGAAGGTGTCCTGGGACGTTTTGCCCCAAACCACCAGAAGGCGTCTTGCTCCAGAGGTGATTTTTTTTTTTCTTCACATTTTCATAATTACCACAAAAATCAATTTTATATTTTTCTCCAAATTAATGAATGGCTTCTTACATGAATCTCCTAACTGGACTCCCAAAATGTTTTTCTGTGTTTGCCTTCGTTAAAACACAGAGATTCCTTAAAACTCGACGAGGAAAAATGAGATCAAGATACCTTTAAAATGTTTCATGTGTAGAATTCCAAAGCAGAAACTAAGATGGGTTTTTACAATTAGAAGTTTTTACTGAATGTAGGCAGATATCAACTTGAGGCTTTCAAAAAAAAGCAGTGCAGAGAGTGGGAGTCAGCACTGTACCTGTGAGACCAGATTCAGGGCAAAGATTCGCCGAGTTTCTGCAGCCCTGTCCCCCCCAGCGGCAGACCGGCGGTATGACGGCTGTTGTTGCTGCCGCGGTAACCGTCCACAGTCCTGCAGACAGAGGGAGAGAGAGAGGGGGGAAGGACGGCAGAATGGCGACCGTGCAATGCTCCAAATGCACGGCAGAAAGGAAAGGGTTTCGGCGGGAACTTGATTCTTGGCGACACACACTGATACACTGCGTTGGTATGATCCATGTGCAGTTTTATATTTTGTGAGAAATAAACGGGCTTGAGGGAGAGATGTCGCCCGATAACAAAGGGAGCGCTGCCCCCGGCTATGTTACATCGCTAGCTAATGCTAGCTAACGAATAGCTAGCTGGATAGCTCGCAGCCAGGCACCATAGGTGGCCAGCTTTAGCAGTGAAGTTAAGCAGGCAAGCTAATATTTACCAGCTGGCTAGCTGTTCGAGTTGGCTCCTTTTCTTTGTCCCTGCTAGCTAGCTCCTCGCCGGTGCTAGCTCTTTCCAACCCTGTCATGTGTTTGAGATGATATCGTTCATGTAGCATTAAGGCGTATCATACACTTTGCTTTAATGCTTGTTAATTTATAGTTACAGCGTTAGCGTTGTTTATTGACACATATGCTGGCGATGCTAACGCCGATGCTAACATTTACGCTGTTGATGTTATTTGGGGGAGGGGATTGTAGCGACATTAAAACAGCTAAGCTAACTAATGTCAGTGCAATACGAGGAAAGCTTTCGTTTCAACGGTCTCGGGTAACGGTTCTCCTCCGACCGTTTGCTAAGTTAACGTTACTTTAACACAGTTTTTAAGGTTCAGAAGTCGGAAATGTTAGTTAGCTAGATCAACAGACACGAGCTCTTTTTCTTCTTGTTAATAACGTTTAATGACAATGACATCAAACTGACTGAACACTAAAAAACCCGGAGTTATGTGGTTATGTTACTACTTTTCACCACTCGTGTGTTATTTGGAAGTGATTACAATGATTATGAAGCATTGCAGGTGTTGGTGCGTCTGTTGGTGAAGTTGACTTTAGCATTGTGTCGTAATCGGTGTTGTTGCTGTCAGACTGGTCTGGTTTAGTACATCAAATGGAAGAACTAACTGTACCCAAATGTCTTCAAGCATGCATATCTTGTCCATGTATCAGTACTGAAGGATTGTTTGTGTTGTGTCTTGCAGGGTTTGAAAGCATTCTGGAGGGAATCTATGGCTCAATGCTGCTGAGAGACCTCAATTTATTTGATGGTGGGTTTTTTGTGTGACCATTAAACAAGTTTTGATCACTATTGAGTAATCTTAGATTTTTCAAACATTTATGTTGAACTAAAACTGAAAAGACCATGACTAACAAATCATTAATCTGTATCTGAATACCTTCCAACTTCTCTGTCCTGTCTGTGGCACTCAGCCCCACTTCCTACAACATAAACTGTGTCTGACACAACGTGTCACAAATATTTAGTTTTATTTTCTTTAAAGGATAAGTAATTTCCCTAAGCAGCTGTGCACTGTAGTTATTAGCAAAGATTACTCAAACAGGAGTAATCAGTGGATTTGTTGGGGTATATTTTCAGCCACGGATTAATACACATTTGGTGCTCAGTATTTTTGGCAGCAGGATGGTGTATGTGGGATCGAGTTACTGTAAGCACGTATTCAGTATTGTGCGTCACATTCAGGTTTCCTGTTTGACAAGAATGTAATGTTACTGTTGTTAGTTTTGAAGCTGGACTCACTACTGCAAGATAGTAATAATCTATAATCTGTATACCTATTTTCTATTATATTTGGCAGCTGTGCCTTTATCCTAAATATTATGGATAGGTATCCTCCCACCCCCTCCTCGCATGTGAAAAAATAAGCAATTTGGACTATTAGATGATGAAAAAGAATTCTTTTTTTATATATATATCTTTCACACACCTTGTAAAAACACCAAATTGATGATGCCATCACAATACTGCACATCTGATCCCACAAAGGATGAAAAGATTATCTGTTGTGTAGCTGAAAATTCATTTAAGATTTGAAGATATTGCTGCATCAGTTCAAAATTAGTCCCCTGTGGCTCTACTATGTGCCTGTTTGTGTCTCTTGTGTGACCTACCCTTCTTCTGCTAAATTCTCTCATTGTACCTCAAGCAGCAACTTTAAGCAATCTCTCTCTAGAAGAAGGTCACATATGATATAAACATGTTAGACTCCACTGATTACAGTGTCTTAGCCTGCCCTGAAGTCCAAAGTACTTTGGACTTAGAACAACAACAACAAAGAACATTTTGACAAAACAGTTGTAGTATGCCAAACATGTGACTGTGTCATTATAATATACCACTGGCACCACCAATCTTGCTACTCATTTACAGCAAGGTATTGAAACAAACTCAATACAGATATGCATGATATTGAAAATGAAGATAGAAGATACTTCCAATGCATTTGGTCTCCAGGTGGTTGCTGCAGGTTGGAAACAACTCATTAAATATTAAGCTATTATATATGCAAGAGCCCATGTAGCATTGTTCAAATGCTGAATTTAGACAGATTAAACTGTGGAATCGAGGTATATAATGCCTCATAAACAGCATTTCAGCGAATAATGCATCCTTGGGTAGTGGTTAACTTTGTTTGGGGCACATTTGATTCCCAGTAATTGCCATAATAATAATACTTTTCCCCTTATTGATGTGAGGAAATAATTATAATAGATCTCTTTTTAAGCACTGACAATCAAAATCCATACATGTTATTATATCTAAAATTGTATTAAATCTTAAGTGAATCGGAATCTGTTTTGTCTTTGTATCATATTGTAGACTTTGTATCTAAATGTGTATTGAATTGTCTGACAGGGATAGATATACACCTCTAGCAGGCCCACACTTGTTGCATCCAGAGTCTCACTATGGTCTGTTATATTTGCAGTCACAACACTGTGTGAAAAATCATGGATCAAAAGTAGCTGCTCACACTCTATTCTCACATACTGGCTTTCATACATTGAAAAAAAACCTTTGAAAACCTTCAAAGTCCTTTTTTATTTGGAAAATAACCTTGAAATTATCTTTACTTGCAATAGTGCTATTATCTCCATTAGCTCATAGTATTACATGTCCTGAGGCCTTGCAAGGAAATAGCAGCCAAAACACAGCTTGCTTGACACTAGCAGCAGTCAGCACTGCCATCTGGAGTTTGTGTGACTCTAGACAGAAACATAAACTGCTTTAGATAATTTGAGACCTGGCAGTCATGATAACTGGCGCTTTGAAAACACTGTTTAAGTGACATTTATTTATTTGACCACATTTTTTCCTCATAGGATGACTTTTTAAATGAATATCGGCTAAAGCTTCACACTGTGTGTGTATAACCGCATGCGTTGATGGCAGTGAGGGGTGTGATATGAACTGAATCTGTTATCATGGTAATTTCATGTCCCTATAGCAATATAGAACAGTTTCTAGAGATTAAATTGAGAAACCCGTAACAGTTAAAATAATCAAATAGAAATGTCTTTTTTTTGGGGGGGGGGGGGGTGAATTAAATACCTGACATGCTCATATTGATGCTGAAATGCCTCTGCTTAGAGCTGCAACAACTGGTTGTTTAATCAATAAATTCATGGGCAGTAAATTAATCGCCAACTGTTTTAATAATTGATTCATTGTTTAAATCAATCAAAAATGCCTAATATCTCAGTTTCCAGCTTCTCAAATGTGAGAATTTGCTGCTTGTTGATGTCTTTAGTTGTAATAAACTGAATATATTTTAGGACAGAACTCCCCATGCACAGCCAGTATTTTCAGACAGGTGCTGGTCGGTCGCAGTAACATAAAAGGTGAAAATCAGAATATACCACCGCACACTGTAATGACTTTACTGTGACTTTGTTTGGGCTGCTGGCTGTACGAAACAAGACATTTGAAGACATCACCTTGCACTTTGGGAAACTTTTCACTGTTATCCAGTGTTTCACAGATTAATCGATTAAGAATAATCATCAGATGAATCAACAATAAAAATAATTATTTGAAGCCCATCTTCTGTTCAACCCAATAATGTCATGAAACAATCCTTCTTATTGATTTGCAACATTGCCCACAATTGTGTAATGCAGGCATAGATCTTATAAGAATAGCTACCTTAGTGTAAATCGTAAAGCACAAATTTGCTGACAGTTTTCTGTCATGTTACAATATTGTCATATTAGGTTTTGGATAATATACCATGAGGAGATAGACATTTGTGATCAGGATGTGAAGTCTGTTCTCTTATAAACATTTTTTACTTATGCTGTTTGAAACCTACAATTGCTTTTTTGTCTTTCACAGCCGCAGGAGGATGCCGTTTGATCCTTAATTAACATATTAATGCCCAGTCATGTGGTGTTGTGTTTTTCAGACTGTGAACCCGAAGAGGTGGATGACTGGTCCCCAGAAGCAACCTGCTCTCACTGTTCATTCTGCAACCTTCCCCTGGACAAACTCAGTGTAAGAATTGGAGTCCAGATTAGTGCTTGTGTTTTGCCTTCAAACCAGCTGAGTAATGCTCTCTCCAGCTCTGACTGCTTTAATCATATTGTGTAATCTTTGTAGTAATGTAGTAATATCCTCTAGGATATAATCTAGTATATAAAAACATTGGCTCAACACATGTGGCTGTGTTGGTGACCAGAGAGAAGTCCTCCTGTGCTCTGTTCTCAGTTTTCATGTTACTAAATCTCCACTGTTTGGAGTTGAGTTACATTCCTATTTGTACTTTCAGATCTAAGCCTTGTTTTACTCGTGTTCAGCATGTTGAAGCTGTGTTAAATTACTGCTGTTCAAGGAGCATTTCATCCAGATTAAAAGTTATCCACTGGCAAACCAGTAGGAAACTTTTATTTTGAAGCAGCTATTGGAAATGCAATGTCCGATTTCAGTCTCACCAGGGTTTTATGTACTTGGATGGATCCCTAGCCAATCCTAGCATTCCTCGGTTCCATATGCTGTCTAATGTCCACTGAGAAGTTTTACATTTTTTGAGCATTAATCTGAGCCTTAGCACAAATATTTGCAGTTTAATAATCAAACATTCTCACTTCGCATTCAGTAGTTAAATAAATTTTCTCTCTTTTTTTTTAAATCTTCTTGTAGGATCAAGTACCTGCAGCCACGTCACCCCTCTCCTCCCCCTCTGATTACTCTCCCTGTCAAGCTCCAACCATCTCTGAGAGCAGCCAAACAGCGCACAGGTTCCTCCAAGCTGTGTTTCACAAAAAAGGTGTGTCAAGTGTCTTTCAGCTTGTGGAGCACAAACCTGTCAAAGCTATGATACACTAAAACTCCTGCCGTGGGGGCACAGCTGTCAGCTTTCTCCTTGTAGTTACTGAATTGGTATCTGAATGGAATAAGTTACTGTAACAATGTCGACACTCAGTTCAGTGTGTTTTGGAAAACAGAGCTGGCCTGTTTTGATGTGTGTAGCCTGAAAGGCTACAGTGTGCATCTGTGTTCTTGCAGGTCAGCTCGTACTTTTGTGTGCTGTCACAAGCTCAGCAGACTTTCATGAGAGGGCCCTGAGAAAACTGAGTGGTAGTTATGATTAAATTGCTTGCAAGGTTGAGATTAGTAAATGAATCACTGAAATCAGTGCAAACTTTCATACTTGTCACTCAGCCTTGTAGTTTAAAAACCTGGAATTAAAGCAGAAGAAAGCAGATTTTAAGATGAGAGAGAACTGATTTCCAACTATTAATGATCATTTTCATAAAGTTTCACCAAATAAGAGTTTTCTGTACTGGTAGGACTTGTTAACTGTTGGGGATGAGTTTAATTTGCTGCTAATGTGTTGGGACCTGGACAGATTTAGGTCAAAATGGATTTTTTTTCCCTTGTTGACCCATTCTAAACTTCTTTTCCTTTATGAATGGCAGAAAGTAGTCTTACTATGTTAGAAATGAATTGACTCTCTGCATCTGTCCTTTCGTCATCAGATGTGCCCCTGGGCTGTGATTCCAACATCCCTCTGATTGCCCAGGAGCTGATGAAAAAGATGATACATCAGTTCGCCATGGAGTATGCGTCCAAGTGCCTACTCCACACCAGTACAAATGGTGTTACAACAAGGACCTCATCACCTTTGTCATCAGATGCCCCTCTAGACCTCACAGTGAGCCGTACCCAGGAGGAGAAAGAGAGGGAACCTGAACCAGGTAGGGAATAAGGGTGGTAGTCTTTGGAAATCTCCCAGTTACATTCTGATTTTTTTTGCATCATGATTTGTCTCAGAATCGATTCCCTATTCAAAACCAATTCTTGATTCAGTAAACAGAAAATTGGGCACTAGTTTTAGGCTCTCACTCATGTGAATCCACTGAATGGCAATATGAAACATATCTGGAGTTAGGCCAACCAGTGTTTATTAAACTCACTGTCTGACAAACAGAAAAGTGTTTAAAAGCATGCAGGTCTATTATTTAGAAAATTTCACTTCATTAATTTGGAAGCATATTGTTTCTGTCACTTGGTAAATATCTTGAAAAACAGAGTTTGGTCTGTGTGTTTTTGGGTAATGGACAAAGAAAGAAAAAAAATTGGAGAACACCACTGTTTTGTTACTAATGTTTTGTTTCTAGCAGGGAGAATACTTAGTTAGTACCAGTGAAATTCATCAAAGTTATTTTCTTCACCCAACCAGAGCTGGCTGAAAGTTTCATAAAGTGGTGCAGTATGTGTTGATTAGCTGTCATGTTTATTAGTCCTGGAATTCCATGATTAGTCTCCGTGTGATGGCGTATGGAGTTCTACCAACATACTTCACTGTTGTCTTGTAAAGTTATTTATCAAACCCTTGCCTTTTTTGAAGATTGATACAAAATAAGTGTTGTGTGCACGCTGTATACCGTCCAGGTGCTGCACTGAGCTCTCACAAATAAGTTCTGGCTTTTTTATTTTGTCAACATGCTATTAACAACATATTGGGTTTTTTTTAAATCTGTGAACCAATTCAGAATCGTAAAAGAATTGCAATTCATATGTAAATCCAGATTCCCCCCCCCCCCCCCCCCCCCACACACACCTAAGTAAGGAAAGCACACACACACTACGAGTTCAAAGCCGATAAATAAATGTTTCCAGCTGCCAAAGTTTAAACATGATAATGATATTGACCTTTACCTCTCCAGAACCTTACACACACCCTTAAAGTACCAAATCACTGTAACTCAAATTGTTGTTCTTGTAACAGATGGCGTGCTTGACCTCTCCAACAGGCCCTCTGCCTGCTCAGCAACTTCAGCATCATCATCCTCATCTAATCACAAAGCCTCAGGGTAAGAGTATTGTTATTCTTGGATTGTTTCTATCTATAAACTGTGGTGGTATTCAGCCTTGTGGGAAAAAGCATGATGAAGCCATATTATTACTATTAGTTAAAACTGGGGGTCCTGCATAAATACAATGATAATTCTACATGATTGAGGCATTTTTGTCCATAACTGCTACAAACTGACACTTGTGTGGAAATCCCCATTTTTAACTAAGTTTAGTACTATTGTCTACTGCATTTTCTTTTAGGTGTATAGCATGGCTGAGATCGATTGGTTAGCATCAATATTGTGTTATATTTTTACCAGTGCTGCTTGACTTAAGTCAACTAATTAACACCTCTCCAGTCTGAATGATACATATGCATATTCCTTTGTCTGGCAGTTGGGTCAGTAAATTGTTAGTCATTCTGCTGAGCTAGTTTGTTTTTGGTGTTTTTGGTTCTATGGGGTTGACTCTTTTATCTCTTGAGCGGTAACGTCACAGCAATGGCACCGTACCATAACATTTGCCAACAGCTCAGGAATGTACAATGAGGAGAACATTGCAGTTACCTCACCACGATTTTACCTCCTTTTTACTGATCCAGTTATGATGATTCTGATTATTCAACCTTCAAGCATGTAGGACTGTCACTGAAGGATATCACAAAACTACAGGGGTTGTGTGTGAGTGCCAAAGTAACCCCAGCCATTCACAGACTGTCCCACCTGGACGTGAAGAGGCTTTGCCACACACAAAAATGTGTGTGTGTAAGAGACACACAGCAGCAGCAGCAGTGTGTGTGAGGGCCCAGAAACAGACTGAAAACAGACAGACATGAAACATAACAGTCACAGTGATGTTACCAACACAAGGCATAAAGGAGTGGACCCCTCGCTCTCCACCCCCTCTGTCCCCTATGCCAAAATCAAACCCCTCCATCACCTCCATCCTGACCCTGCTGTTTGGTCCTCCCATCCCTAGGAGGCAGTGCAGGCAGAAGGAGGAGTACATTGAGAGGAGCTGGGAGCTGTCTGAGGGGTTGCTGTCCAAGGCCTTGAAGGACATACGTTCAGGGAGGCTGCAGGAGCAGCGGGCCGCGTTGCTTTATGGGATACCCCTTCACACCCTGAGGCAAGGCCTGGACAGCTGTCCTGAGGGAAAGCTGGGGATGCTGCACCAACTCACACCAGGAAGCAAAGAATTCAGGGATGAAGTGACATCATACAGTATGATGTCATCGATGCTGGGCGGTGAAGCCCGTCTCGTTCTGCAGAAAGTGGCAGCGTGGGCAGAGCGAGCAGAAATCGGAGGAGCTGCAGAGGAGAATGGAGACATTAGTGTCCCTTCATCCTCTCTTACCTTTTATCAGCCGAGTGGTCTACAGAAGACCCTCCCCCACTCTTTCCCTCAGCTCAGGGATGCTCTTCAGCCTCCATCCAGCCCCACTCCCAGTCTGGAGCCCCCCACACCCCTGCGTATTCCTCAGGTCCGTTCCTTGTCTGACCAGAACAGGTCAATCCAAGCTGAGAATTGCAGTGTGGCTGAAAACCTACATCAACGTACCTCACCAACAGAGGGTACTTCCAGTTTATCGACAGCTGCTGCAAGACCTTCAACTCTCTTCAAACTCAGACCTCCTTTCCTGGCACATGGCTGTGCAGGAAGTGCCAACCAGTCACCTCATCGCCTGGGACAACGCGGGTCCTCACTGGATGATTCAGAGGAGGGGGGCCGGGATAAAGACAAGCAACCAAGAAAGAAACGTGGGAGATACCGCCAGTACAACCACGAACTGTTGGAGGAGGCCATCACCATGGTGATGGCAGGTCGCATGAGCGTGTCCAAGGCCCAGGGGGTTTATGGGATACCCCATAGCACACTGGAATACAAAGTCAAAGAGCGTACTGGAACACTGAAGAATCCGCCCAAGAAGAAATCTGCCAACTTTTGCTCATCTAATTCCAACTCGTCTGGTTCTGGTGCCGTTACCAGTTCCGCTAACTCAGGGACTCTTGCCTCAGCTGCTGCCGCAAAGAGGTTCTAGACCAAGAAACGCCTCTAGGACTCCTCAACACTTGAACTCATCACCTCTTACAAGATACATGTTTTCTGGAGACACTTGTTAAAACACAACACATGCCTTTACAAAATATATGGATATTAATATTCAGGTCTTTTAACTGTGTGTCTGTAATGTGAGTGTCATACTTTCTGCTGTGTTTCTCAGACTTAGTCCTGGGCTTTAACTAAAGCAGCTACAAGGTGAAACATTTTTCAAGAGGCAGTGGTGCTCATTGCAGCTTTTGTCTACAGCTGCTGGTGAATTCAACAAAATCCAGAAGTCCTCACAGCTTCAGTTTACATCATTAAGCTAAAAGATCTTAAAGGATATAAATTGTGTCATATTATCCCTTTACTGTTCTGAACAAATCTCATGGAAAGACCAAAATTAAAAAAGACTTTTATCCTGCTCTCATGTTGTCCGTGTGGCCAAAGCCTGAGAGATTTCCCAATGGCCATGTGCTTAATAGTTTTGTAGAAAAGAAGTGGACTTCGCACTCACAGTCAGCACAAAGTTTACTAAAAAAGTGGCCTCTCAGTCACTGACGTTGACTGAAACATTGCTGCTTTTATACATTTGATGATGACAGTTTTCTGGAGTTTTTCATTAGCTCTAGATTTAGATTTTCTCTAAATATCTGTCTTATGTGCATTTTATTCTATACAATAGATTTTGGATGACAATGGAGTTATGTGTCACAGAGGTATAAGTTATATCAGGCTGTGGCTAAACAGTACTTGTTGGGATAAATTCATTATTAGTTCTGGTCTTTTTAGAGGATTTGTTGATAACAGGACAAAATAAAGTCAGAAATATCCTTTAAGATTTCCTTAACTTTGTTTTTATGTTCATAAAATTAGTTTATTATAAAAAAAATTACATTGATTGCTTTTCACCAGATTGCCCAGGATCAAGTGTGCAAAACACAGCTGTGGAGCTAAAAAACAAAGTGTGACTCTTATGTTTGCTGTTAGGTTATTAGGTTATTCAGGTTTGATTCAATTCTTAAGGCTCCTTGTTAATGGAGCACTGATGATTGTCATTTGCAGCTTTCGATCGATCTCTGGGTATCTCACCTAGGCTACTGAAGTGACTTAGAGCCATTATTTAACAGATTAAAAACTCATTACTATTCTTAGACACCTCTACAAACAGGACGATTGTACATTATGAACCTCTGTGGTGGCTACATCTTCATTATGAGTTTTTGTTGAAGAGATTAGCTTAAAAAAAGCCATTTTTGTGTCCACATAGTTTCCCTCTCTATTTGTACAAGCTAGTCTGAACATGGTATTGAGTGTAGTTGGAATGCAACTGTGCAGCATGTTTTAAAATGTGCACTGATAAGCTTGGGAAATGTATGTTATTGTGTATGTGTATTGTTTGTGAAAGATGTTCTTTTATTATCACAGATATTTACCAATTTCTGCTACTGTAGCTGTATTACTATAAACCTCATACATGACTGCTGCTTAATTTTTTTTTACTTTACGGGACCGTCTCCCTGGCACAAAGAAGCCTAGGTAAAACAAAGAAGCTTATTTCAACTAATGCGATTCCAAGGTGACACGCAATGTAATGTATGAAGCCTCAATGACAGATTAGTATTTGGTGTACGGATAGGGTTAAATGTTATTGATGGTCGATTGTGGAGGCTACTGGAAGGTTACAGTAGTTTTAAAGATTTTGGTGAAAAGTTGGCAGCATGACAATGACTTGAGTCAGCGCAAGGCTTACAGGCTTCTTTGTCAGTGTCTGGAGAAATGCTAAATGTTGCGTCTACACTCATGTCTGCCTCTGAGATGGGCCTATTTTTCATTGACAGTGCTACTACCAAAGCAGCAGTTCAGGGTTACCAACACAAAGCTGCTTCGATTTGTTTTGCTGTGATGTCAGCCTGCCTGCCTCTGTCCTTCTAACCTTGTTGCCACATATACCTCTGAACTTTATCTGCCTATAGCCCCGTGTCAGTTTTCACATCAAGGCCTCGGTGTTACTGTACTGAATATGCGGGGTATCAGTTCCTTCTTGCTTGGGAACACATAAGAGCTCTTTGTCTCTCAAGGAACAACACCCAAGTGTAAATTTATTGCCATCAGCAACACTTAAACTTCTTCAAGTAAATGATTATACTGTCAGTCAGCCATTTGGTGGAGTGTCAAAGAATTGTTAAAAAATGGTTTAAATTGGCCACTGTGGCATTTACAGGAGATTTGCCATGTTCTTAGTTAAGTATTTGTCTTTATTGTTTATCTTTCTATGTGTCATTTGTAAGTTTAAGGCTAGAGGTTTTTTATTTGGTCAGATTCAGTGGCATGTCAACCTTTGTAACTTTGGCAACTGATATCTCCACTCCTGAATGTCTCTGCTCATAACAGTACACACTTTGCCTGTGTCTGGGGCTACAGCATAGTGCAGCATGATGTCTCTTCTCTGGGAACTACCTGCTATTTATATCAAAGGGCCAGTTTGTAAACAAGCCCAAACACCTCTTGAGAAATGAAGAAAGATTATTATTATTACGTTGTATAGGTTAGATTGCAGTATATTCTGGGAACACACCTAGGCTTGTTTTCATTTTTTTTTCTTTTTCTTTTTAATGAACTGCTGGCAAATCTTAAACGACTTAACAGAAATCTGCTATTTATGCATAAATCAATTATTGCACTATGATTTATAAGAAGCATTTTTATTGTAGAAACCTGTTTTGTGTGCTGCATACTTATTTATTGATTGTGCTTCAGAACTGTGATTTTACTAGTTTCATTGTTGTAGTTCTTGATTTGTAATGCGGCACTTTGATGCAAAGTGAAATGTGTATTACCACAACTGCATGAACGCTTTTAAATGTTAGCCTCTATAATTTATTTATTAAGTCCTGAAATGACACCCCTGACTGTTGTGGTTGTTTAGTGCTTATATTAAGATTAAATTATTTAAGTGATTTTAAAAAAAGATATTTGGTTATTAAAACAAACTGAACAGAAACACTACAGATTGTAACATTCTTAAACTGCATCCGGCCTAGTTGAACCCTGAGGTCTGGATGCATAAAGTATTTAAATTGCTGGAAATACTATCTGATATCAAACACTTAATCAATTTTAATGTTATTAGAAAATCAATGACTTGTGTTTATAGTGAAATATATCACTCACATGACCTGATTTAACTGTTAGTTAATTTGAACATTAGAGGGTTTTTGAGCTGTTGATTTGTTGGTGAAAGTGCTGTTGAATAAAAATTTGGTTTGAGCGTTTCTACAATCATTCCTTCTGCTTTTAGCAGAATGTTATCATTTGCCTTCAGCAACTCATCAATAAAGCAGTTCTCTAACATCAGTTACCTGTCATAATTTTATAATAAAACATATTGGTTTGCAGTTTACAAGGAAAGTTGTTTTCTGTGTGTTGTTTTTTTGAGGGAATTGTTCTTTTGTGTTGGTTTGGCAAAACCAAACCTTGGCAATCCTGTCAACTTGCTCTGTCCACCCCAACATTTTTCAAATCCAGCTCAGAGCACAAGGCAGTTGCTATGTGTGGTTTTCAGATGTTCTTATCACTCAAATGCATGATCGACAGATTTTGTCAATCGTGCATTTCTTTTATTAACAGAGGTTACCTGTTAGTTGTGTAGCATCAACTACTTTCCTTTTCATGTGATTATTTTTTATACAGTGCATTATGTCCTACATGTTATTAAATATGGACAATATAGTAAGATGCAGTTTGTGCATGCTGCAGTGTACAAACAGCTTTTATTATATGGCAATTCAAAAACTTGGAAAATGAATACACACTACAAGTGTGCACTGAAAAATTTAAAGTGTTGTGAATTCCTGTCTGCCACAATGTGTTTTTGATACTGCCACCAGGAGTTGCTAAAGTCAGAAATCTCCTTATTGTACATCATGGGATCCTTTTGGCATTATTTTCCCAGCAAGCTGATGAAGAGGACTGTTATTTTTGCTTCATTAAACAGGCCCCGGTATTTCAGAATATATGAATGAAGTGGAAATATTATACCAGACCTTAGTATTATGGAATTAACACAATATAGAATTTGTAGTAGTGTACATAATCAGACTTGGTTGTTACTCTGTGTAAATACTCAGCTATGAGTAAAACCTCCTAACTCAAATCTTTGCATTTTCCATCTAGCTGCCTGTTGCCATCATATATAGAAGAAATGGGAGATCTGGGACAGCGAGAGAAGTGTCACCAGAACTCTGCATTGGATGCTGTTCTGAGCTCGCTCTGCCCAGCACATCGCTCCTTACTCTACCAGATCCTGAAGCTGGCACACCAGGAAAAATTGCCGCCTTTCCTTAATTGCAGACCTGTGGGTCAAACTGAATCTCACTGCTGTCACTGTGGTGTGAACCCACAGGATAATGTTACCCCTCTCCCAGTCCCATTTAGTGAATGTAAAGCCCATAACAGCAGCTCGTACTACCCTTTAACTGATTGTGATCATCAAGGTCATGGCAACACAATGTATGATCCGGGAGACTCCAAGTCCAATTGTAGCATCCATCGCTACCCCTTAAAAGACTGTAAAAGTGAAGCCCCTCTGGGCTCAAGCTACTGCTGTATGCAGAGGTGCAGGATGGAAACCTACACTGTTTTGTGCCCCAAGAGGCTGCACCGCATTTCCTGCCAAGGCCTGGCTATAGATCATATCAACAACATGGTGTGTTCATTTGCATCCCCTCCTTCATTATCCAAATCCCCTTCACTGTGCACTGCCTCTGCTAATTTAGGCCCTTCCTCATCAATCTGCTGTAACCATCACAACCCCCACCCTTGTCCCTGTTATTCAAACCATGCCTGTCTGACACAGGTCAGGAACACAATAGAAAGAAAGGTTGGAGATGGGGATCCTCCTTGTCCTGTTTTGAAGAGAGAGCAGAGTCCCTCTCCACCCCCTCTTTCCCCTATCCCCTCAGACATCAGTAAGAAAACTGATGAAAAACCACCCTCCCTCCTCCACCACAGACAAGAGGAGGAAGCCGACCTAATGGTTAAAAATGGCCTCATTAGTGAAAGCCACCAGGAAGCAGATGTGGATACAGCAACAGAAGAGGAGCTAGAGTGTAAGACCCCAAGAACTAGTCAGGCCGAGCAGAACGCAAGTGGGACTTCACTGCAAGATGTTGTGAATCGCTTCAGTGAGAAACTGGAGACAATCAGACCTCTAGAGAAGGACCCACCTCTGGCCTCTACAGCCACTTATGTGTCTGAAAAGGAGCAGCCACAGTCTCCTTCAACCAGTCAGAATCTGCAGTTTCATGCAGATGCCCATCTGACTGAAATCATCACCACAGTGCTTCACACAGGCAGTGCTAGTGACTATAATCTCAGTGAGCTCTTCAATCGCCATGATAGCAAAGAGCCCAAGTCACCTAATACCCGCTCCCGTCGTCGCCAGGAAGTCCTTGCTGCTATGGCAACACCCACTGATGATGCTTCAACCCGAAGGCATACCTTACAAATTAAGCGGGAGCTTGCCATGTTAGACCAATCCTACAGTAGGAGAAAGGTGCCACTAGCAAAGAGGGCAAGATTGAAAGATGGAAATAATGCTACTGTAACTACATCAAGCACTTCATCAGACTCAAACCTAGTTAAAGAGGAGTCTAAAAGAGAAATGGAGTTAGGTGTAGAGAATAAAAGAGTTGGGGAGGGACCACTGAACTTGCTCTCTACAGACAATGACAGGGATGAAGTAAAAGAAGAGATACAGACTGTTATAGTTACAGAGGAAGTTCAGATAATCAAAGCAGAGGAGAAAGAAAGGGAAATATCCAGTGAGGAAAAAGATCCAACTCTCTCAGGCACTCAAATACCCACCCCTGAGCTGCAGAGCAAGTATTGCAACCAAAGTTCAAAGGGTGACGGTGTGCAGTCACAGAGGATGACAGTGAGTACAACCTCAGTAACAAAGTGTAGCAGACCCTGTAAAAAAGATGTTAAGGGTAGCAGTGCAGAAAGTCATAGGAACCATGAAGACGCCCAATCAGGTCAAAGCTCTGACAGGGATAATAGACCAGGTAAAGATCGCCATAGTCCTGTTAGAGAGAGGCAGAAATGTCAATCAAACCACTCCAAGAAGGCAAGGAAATCCGGGAGAAATATAGTCCCCCCACAAAGATTCTCCTCCTATGTCACAGAACCCAGGAAGATGTTCTTTGTTGCATGTTTCTCTGAAAGCATCTTTAACCAGAGAACACAACAGGACAAGGTTTTAACATCTAGCACCTTGCCTGCCTTATCCAAAAATTCAGATACTAAAGACACCCAGCTTGAATCAATAAGTGAAGCACCTCTGTCCTCACCTGAGCATACAGGGGAGCTTTCCTTTGAATCAACACAGAGAGAACAATGTGGGGCATCTCATACAGAGTCAAAAGATCAAAGCCAGGTCTTCCCACAAACTGCAGCTGCCAAAGAGAAGAGAAAGAAACACTGCTCTGACAATAGGATAGAAGGCAGTGACTGTGCTGCCAAGCCTTTTGGAAGGTTACGATCATCTCCAAAAAGACCACAGGTCTCGAAGACAGCTTCAAGAAAGCCCAAAAACCCATCAAATTTGGGTGTCACCATTCAGTCTGCTACCAGTGTCGAGAGCCCTCTCAACTCTCTGGTCCAGTACACTAGTCCAATTAAACTCATGTTTGTATCACCGGTAAAGGATAAGGAAGGAGTCAAATATAGTCTCAAATCAGCAGGCTCTGGATCTAGTGCACAAGGAGAGGAATCCTTTGACCCATGTGAAGAGTCGTCATGGTCTGGGACACCTGAGAAAAAGAAAAGCCAGAGCACTGCTTCTCCACGTTCAAAATCTATTTCTTCACCACTAAAGTCTGCTACCTCACCTGCCAGATCTGCTTGTTCACCAACCAAGTCTGCTTCTTCATCGGCCAAGACTGGTTCTTCATCAGCCAAGTCTGCTTCTTCACCAGCCAAGTCTGCTTCTTCACCAGCCAAGTCTGCTTCTTCATCAGGCAAGTCTGCTTCTTCATCAGGCAAGTCTGCTTCTTCAGCCAAGTCTGCCTCTTCATCAGCCAACTCTGCTTCTTCATCAGCCAAGTCTGCTTCTTCACCATCCAAGTCTGCTTCTTCGCCAGGCAAGTCTGCTTCTTCGCCATCCAAGTCAGGTATTTCACCAGCCAAATCTGCCTCTTCACCCAAGTCAGTTTCTTCATCACCTAAAATAGGTTCCAGGAGATCAGGCGATAGTACTCCAACTAAGCGTGTAGCTGGAACTGAGAGCCAGAGATCATCAGGTGACTTACTATCTTTCCATGAAACCACTCCTCCAAAAAGGCGTCCAGGCCGGCCAAAGAAGCTGGGACCACAGCTGGAGCAAAAAGTGAAGAGGCCAATTGGTCGACCACGTAAGGAGAAGGCTCTGGATGCAGAAATGGGGGCAAAAACAGTAAATGGAAAATCTGATTTAGCATCTGACACTGAGGAGAATGTAAACAAGAACCTCAAAATAACAGTAGTGTATGGCCGTTCAAGGAGAAACAAACGGATGGTGTCTGAGAGCTTTGACCAGCTGCAAACAGAATTCAATGATGCTTGGCAAGCAGTGGGCTTTAAAAGTGAATTGGGCATTTTAATGCACAACTCTAAGATCAATCAAGGTAATAACAAAACAGTTTCAACAGAATCATCAGAGGAGTTAAATTTTGTCAGCCCTGTGAAAGAGTCTGCCCCACATTCTAGCAGTAACCTCAAATGTCAGAAGCGGGATGATGGTATACCCTCAAGGAAACCAGGTAGACCTGCAAAAGTTAAAATCTCTGGAATCTCAGTCACAGTAACAACAGTGTCACCCAAGCAACGTAAAATTCAGATAAATAAGGAAATTAGGCGGTCTCCTGAGACACTTATGAATAAGAAAACTCCAAAATTCAGATCTGCCAAAGAGCCCTGGACAATCAGTCGTCAGTCAACGAGCAAAAGAAGTCAAACAGTGGAAGGAATAGAAACAAAGGATGAAAGTGAAGACAAACAGCAGAATCAGCCTGTAGCAGTGCGTCACTCAATGAGAGTGAGGAAGCCTTCGATTTACTTTCTGCATGCTGTTGCCACCTCCACCTCTAGATCATACAGCCACAGTAACGCTCTGCTACGGCGCTCTAAACAACTTCTGCTAAACAAGGCCAGCAATGAAAGGAAACAGGGAGAGCAACAGGGTAGTGTAGAAACTTCAGGGGAGAAAAGACAGCTCTGTGGACGAGAGAGGAAGAACATCTCTCAGGACCTGAGTAGAGTGGCAGGGGTGTCTGTAGACTCAATCTATACTCCAGAGACACTCAGGTGGTGGGCAGCATCAGCCGAGGAAAAGAACATGAACCAGGAGCTTGCCAGACGAATACGGCTCATCTCCGACACCTGGGTCCCAGACACTGTGGAGAACCAAGAAGAAATAGGCCTTAATTCTAAATCAGGCACTGACGGCAACAGTTCATTTACCGGGAAGTCAAAACGTTCGTCTGTGGTTCGATCGCTGTTCGACTGTTCTCCTAACAAACCAAGGTCCTGTAGCATGCAGCAGCTTTGTTCCTGGTTCATGCAGACCACAGAGACACAGTCCTTAGGTATTGTCAAGAAGGCAAGCTCACGCAATCCTTATGAACTTATGCACTTCCCTCGCACAGCCAACATAAAAAGTGTTTGTCACAGTCCTCAGGCAGAGCGACTCCGCAAACACATCAAGAAGTTTGCCAAAACTGTGCCAAAAAGTCCTTTCCAACATGAACAGGCTCAAAAAAGGTTGAGGAAGAGGAATAAGGCACCTCTATCAACACATAATATTCGGCGACAACTTTTCACAGCCAGGTTTGCAGCAGACAGACGCAATCAAGGAGCCCAGAGATGGAAAGGCAAAGCATTCAGAAAATATCAGGCTATGCTGTTTAGGGCAAGGACAAGGTTCCTAACCCGGAAAGAAAGGGAGAGGTGGCGAAAGAGGCAGAGGAATACGAAAAACATAAAACTAACCACAAGAAGTTCACATGGACACATAGTAACTGGACTAAAACCAAAACGTAAAGTATTACGCAGATCAGCAAAAGATCAGTTATCCAACTGTTTGGAGAACAGTTCTGCCACCAGTTCTGTCAACCAAACACAGGAGCCTGTGGATGTACCCAAAGAGCAGAATCTCTGCTCTAAAGCCTGGAGCCCTGAGACACTGAAGGAATGCCGGGTGTTTCTGAGAAAGATCAACTCTCCAGACAACGAATCAGCTGAGGAGGAGTGGGACTCCTGTACTGTGACACTGGATGATGGGTCACCTTCTGCATACATGTTTGCAGGAAGGGAGAGGGAACTGGTAGGAGTTGTTAAAACTGTGAAAGAAAACAGAAAAAGGAGCATGACTAGGAGGACTGCCTCTAGAGAGCTGGAAGCTTCTGCACCTAAATCAGTCCAGGAGCAGGATGAGACGCCAGTGGTGAGGCAGAAAGGCAAATATAAAAGTCCTGGGGTTGTGTCTACTGAACCACCACAACCTCAACCAGCGAAAATATTGAGACAATCGCGAATGAGGGGCCTAACCGGGCCGAGATGGTGCGACTTTGTGTTTGGTAACTACCTTGCTGTTTTTATTGAATATCACTTAAGAGATCAACTTTTATCAAGCTTCAGTTTCAAACTACAATATCAACATGTGCTCTCTTTCTTTTCTGACAGAACACTAAATGAAGCATGAGGCCTCCTCCTTCCTGGGAAAGGGACTGTGGTTTAACGTGGTGCCTTTGGACATTGAGCTGACCACAAGGACTGACCATCCCACTATGGTTCAGTCTTACCCTCAGCAATTATGTAGCAGTCTAACTTAACAAAAGCTTGATGTTGCACTATTTTTATCCATGGATATGTATGTACAGAATGTTTGATTTTTTTTTTTTTTTTTTTTTTTTTTTTTTAAAACGTCAATGCCTTTTACTTTCTGAACATGTATAGTAGATCAACTCATTACATCAACCAGAGTTTAAATGGGATATTTGCTCCTACAGCGAGCCCAGTAAAAGTGGCTGTATTGGAAGGAAAGATAAAGCTTGACTGCATAAAGACAGTGCTGTCTGCCCCAAAAACATACCTCATTATCAACCGACCTATGACACCAGTAAAAATTTAAACTTTAACCTAATATTTTGAGTCATTGTCTCCACCACTAAAATGTACAGCTTTAAAATTTAAAAAATTTATAGTCACCAACTTTGGCACTGGTTAAGTTCAAAACTTCTAATTTAATAATTTGTTTTTTTGTATATTTTAGGTTTTAAATTTAATGACAAACATTCTCTCAATCCGAGCCTTGTTTGCAATATTTAATCTTTGATGCTACAGTCACTGTCACAAGTCATTAGCCAAAAAACGTGCTTTGAATGAAGGATTGTTATGGATCAAAAAAGCCACATCTTTACTCTAATCATGATGAGTGTCGGGCCCCTACCATAAAATATTGTGTTGGAACTATTTGGCCGTCAGCCTTGACTAAAACCAAATATTTTATGTCATTATTTCTCTCCAAACTGAACCACAATTAGCCCAAACATACATGTTCTAAATGACTACATATTTAGCCCCTCAGTATGTGGAGGTTTATGTGAAGCGATGAAGGAAATGGCATTATGCAGTTGTAGAAAGTAGATCCTGATTGATTTTTTGTTGGTTTGTGGGATCTGTGTTGTTTTGATTCAGTTACCTTTTATGCGATTGTATGTCTCGTTTTCACCCAAAGCATATACTGTATGTTGGTGTCAGATCTACTTCTTGCACTATTCCATCTGAGATTATTATTCCCACTACACAGATTCCTCCCCCATATTTTTGCACATCCCATGTCCCACTACCAACCCCTACTGTAAAACTAGAGAATCTATTTGGTGCAATACAAACCCAGATGTTTTATCAGTATGTAGTAATTATTTTATTGCTGACAGACGAATGGATGTACACAAGTACCAATGGCCTGGGATGTCACTTCAGTCGTTTCCATCGCCATGTAATGTGATCTCAAAGGATATTGCTATACAAACTGTCCCCACCCCCTTTCTCCCCCCCACCTGCTTTGTTCCCCTCAGTGAAGCAGAAAATTAACAGATTCCTAATTGTTATTATAGCATTAAATTGTTTTTATCATAAATGTACTAGCATTATTTACTGTTTGAATGCAGGTGGGAGATGTGTTGCTGTTTAGAGTTCCTGTTTTTCAAGTTGCAGCAAGAGACGCCTACCTCCACTTGGGCTCAGCTAGGCCTACTGCTCTTTTGCTTATCGACCGTGTGATAGACGAGGCCAGAGAGTTGATCAGTAAACACTAATCTTGGATCAATATTATGTTCTCCTGCCTTCTGTTTCGAGGGAAGGTAGATCCAAGATGTCTGGCCTGTAGGTCAATACTTAAACCTGTAGTGTGTATTGTGTGCCTGACTACCCTTGTATGTATGTCACTACGGTTGCCATTTCAGCACGAGGGAAGTGAGGCGGCCCCGTCTTGCAACAAATAACCCTCTGTTGAAGAACCTGGTGCTAAACATCTGTTGTATATTTTCTTTATCATGTGTTTTTATACTGTCCTTTACAGATACAATAAAAAGGTGTCTGTGATTGGAACAATAAAGATTCTTTTAAAATACACAGTGAGCAGATGATTTACAGGAAAAAGTGAAAGCCATACAGTCTGTACTTTTAGAGAACTGATAACATCTGATTCTTCTTTTAGACTAGAACAGAGTGGTCCCTTTAACCATTCTGTATTTTTAAATTTTCCATGATCACTTCAACCCATAATTTTGCACTGACAGCTGAGTATTCATGGAGTGGAAGGAAACTGGTGACTGATGACACACTGGTTCCCAACTATGGGTTGAGACCACTTTAAAGGGATCTCCAATATAAATCTGTGAGGTCATATGAGTATTAAGAGACAGGAAAGAAAAATATATTACTAAAACTAATTAATTTATCCATCAGGGACACTGCTTATAAACATTAATATGATGAAAATGTGTCAGATTTAGCCAAAAACTGATTTTCATCTACAGTCCCTGGGCAAGATGATGTAAGAAGCAGACAAGCCCTGATTCATGGATATTTGCTGGCTTCACTGTATTGATGACTATTTATATAATTATTTTCGTTTTTTAAATTTATATATTCATTTTGTTCCCTCTTGAGTTATGTAATATTTATGATTAGAGTTATCACTACTGCACCTAAAAGTTGAAACATGGTTAGTTTGGGGCTGGATGAACATGAACATTGTCACTGAACTCAGATGTTTTAAGGCATACTAAAAAACATAAAACATCAGATAGATGAAACATAAAACATCAAAGCACATGTATTTTTTTGTGTGTGTGTGTGTGTGTCATTTTTTTCTTGTGTAATAGATATTTTACACATTTATTCATCTGACCCCAACAGTCATTCAAATGAAACAACCAGACGGGAAACTCACTCTAAGATTGAACTGCTCTCAACTCTTTGGGCTTCATGCAAGAACATTTTCATATTTTTATCCCAAAACTGTTTTCAGCCTGATGAGTGCCACCTGTTCACGAGGAGGTGCGCGTTCATGAGATGCTCATTAACATAATCCACGCCCCTGAAATTGCCTTAATGGGCTCCATGTTCCGCTCCGTCTGTGGGCGAGTTTCATTCACAAAAAGTTCCCAAAGAGTAAAAACACCGCGCAGCTTCAAGTCCTGCTTTTAGAAATCAGAAGACAAAAACACAGGAGTGACAGTAGTAGGAGACCTGGAACAATTAGACAATATGAATCCAGCTCACATGTCATCAGAGCAGCTCTGCACTGTGACCGAAATAAAAAGGGAATGATGTGACGTGAAGTTAGATGCTAAAAAACATTTCTAAAGCAAAGCGCTCCGTGATGGAAGGAGGTCATGTGACAATCAGAGAGATATTACAGTATCGCTGTCTCTCTGTAGCTCTGTCCAGTATCATGTTGTGTTGCAGCTGACAGTGTAACATCAGCTGCAACATCATAAACTCTATAAAAAAACCTTTCAGTAATTTGGCAGCCACGATGAAGATGATGATGATGATGATATGGTGAAGAGAATATTAGTTTTGCATTAAGTTTAATTGTTATGCATTTAATTTTTGTATATTCCAGCATATTTAAACTCCATATTAATTCAGATTACTGCATTATAATTGTAAATGAAGCAAATGTTTCTTCTCTGTGAAGAAAGGCAGAGACAATCTGTTCATGATACATACAACAGGTCTGGACCTCTCTGAAATTTCATTCGTACCTGAAATCCACAAATGTTCTTAAATCACTCGTACGTGCATCTTAAAAACAAATTTGTTCATAGGAGTGGTCCTTGCATGAGGCCTATTGAGAGCACAGAGGCCATAACCTGTATTAGGGGTCACATGTAGACTTACCTTTTCTTTTTAAAGGGTGAAAAAATGTTTGGGAAGCACTGATCTAAACTAAACTCCCGCTTGTGTGAATGCAGTGTGCTGTTGACCGATTTTGTGATAATTAAAGACAAGAAAAACTTTACTGATATAAATTTTAGTTTTATGATTAAAATGACAAAACTTGACAAGATAGGAAAACACAGAAAGACATCAGAGGAAAATGACAACACATTAAGAGTGTTGCAAATTGCAAGAGTTATGTCAGGGTCATGTAACATTTCTTCAATGTCAATTTTATTCAACATTGAAAAGAAAAGAAAAAAAGAAAAGTAAATATTTCCACATTAAAATTAAATTGTATTTGGAGTATTTGAACACTTGTTAAAATAAACTGCAACATCAGTTTCCATTTTTGCTTTTAACTTTCCATAACTGAACTTGTATGAACTGGTTTTTACGACACATTGGCTTCCTGGTTGATGAGGGTGTTAAGATCCAGCTTTGTCTTCTCTAGAGCTGCAGTCTTGGCCCTCCGCGAGGGACGCACCACAGGAACTGACTCAGGAACATTCTCTCCATCACTGTAACAAAGACAAAAAGCAAGCAGAACAAGATGAATATTAATGAAAATACAGTGAAGGGATGAGATCATGTAAAACGTGTACAGATAAATGCATCATGTGTCCTCATGCACTGACAGAACTAACTGGAAAACACTCACCTCTCCTCTGATGACTCTGCCCTCCTGCTTGGCTTTCTGCCTCCTTTGGCTGCGCAGACTTTCCTCTGACCTGTGACCAGAAAACACTCAGGTTACCTCACAAGGCTGAGTCAAAACAAGAAGAGGTCTACAGGGGCACAATGAACAACTGCATTTTAGATGAACAAACAGAACCCGGCATTACCTCTTTTGGCTCTCTTGGCAGATTTTGATAGATCGTCTGTTGCAGCCTCTGTGGAAACAGGGCAGACAGAACATTCATATTTTTATAGCTTCCTCTCTCTGCAAGCTGTATTCTTGTCTTGACAGATACCAAAAATGACAGAGTCAGGCATTTTTTAATCCACTTAGCAACATTCTGGTAATAAGACATAATCCTTTTACAGGAAGAGTTGTCATAACAGAAACAGGCACTGAGGAAACAACACTTCTATTATTGATGCTCAGCAGGTGTGAGGTTGTCTTTCATAGTGAGTTTTGCACATGTACCATCTGCATTGACATCCAGTGGTTGGAGTGCGGTGGCGCTGAGGAGCTCAGCCTGTTCTTTAGAATCCACCAGCTGATGAATCATCTTCTCCAGAGCACGCAGGCAGACACGGTCCTTCACCACCTGAAGACAAACACAGAGGGGAGGAAGGAGGGGGAATGAAAAATGAGGCTTTTTGAGAGGCAGACAGACTGATGTTTTAAACTGTATGACTGGTTGTGTGTTTTTATCTGTTTCTACCTGTACGAGCTGCTGCAGCAGCGTCTGCAGGTCTTTCCTGACAGTCTCCTCTCTGCTGAGCTCCAGGTTGCTAAGAGTCTTGGCATAGAGACGCACCTCGGGGGCTGTAGGGTCCTTCAACATCTCCCCACAGATGCGAACCGCCAAGTAGTCATGGACACACACCTCCTGAAGACAGATACGCATTGCATACACACACACACTCAATCAGGGATTAATTCTGTTTTTGCCTCAGTGAGGTGTTATTGAATAGTTTAGTGAACCAGCTGTGTGTTAAAGCTCTGCACCCTCCAATTTAAACTGCAGAATTCAATCAGAGAGCAGGGCTGCAACTAATGATTGTTTTCATTATTGAGTCATCTTCTAATTATTTTTTCCAATTCATCGTTTGGTGCATAAAACCTCAGATAAGACTAAAAAAAAAAAAAAAAAAAAAAAAAAAGGTGCATCACAATTTCCTACAAAGTGACGTTATTAAATGTCTTGATTTGTCTCATATTCAGTTTACTATGATGTAGAACCTGGAACCATCAAATGTTTGATCTTTTTTTGTTGAAAAATGATATAAATAACTATCAAAATAGTTATTTTCTTCCGATTAATTAATCTAGTAATCATTGCAGCTCTATCAGAGCCAATAAAAACACAACTAACAAAGCATTTCTCAATGGAGACAACCCAGACCTCTGTGTTGGCTGAAGGTTTCATGAGTGCACTTGGACGGGTCAGCTCAACAAGTAGCTCCACCACGTTGTTAACATCCACCTCAGCTAGTGGAGAGGTGGCTGGGGCGTTCATCAGAGTCCGTACAGTCGGCAGGAAACTCTCCTCCACGACCTCCTGGTGGACCCTAATACACACAAAGACACACTCCGTATTAGTTACATAAATAATCACTTCAACAAGGCAAACAATCATGGATGGTAAATACACAGATATAATAACACATCATTGATCAATCAAATTAATTCCTTTACTTAAAATTCTTGGATATCTAAATAATTTAACCACATGACTTATTTGTTTATTTATGTGTGACCTGCTCTCGCGGGCGTAGAGCTGGAAGAAGACACCCAGGCAGTGTCGTAAGCGGGTGTCATCCTCGGTGACGGGATTGTACCACAGCAACACCAGGCGGGACAGCATCTTGGCACTGGACATGCGGCCGGTATACATAAGTTTTGCCAGGCCCTCTGCTGTCTCTGTACGCAGGTCAGAAACCTGAAAATGATGAAACCACACAGATACTTTGATAAAATTCTCTAATTTTTCACCCGAGAAATCCAGACATCCAATACTGTCCAATACTAAGTAAATGTTTCACTTTGAAGCTCACTTCATTGTCCAGGAACTCTGACAGCATCACAACTATACTCTGCGCGGTGTCCTCTGGTACGTCTCCCTTCTCCTCAGCCGGTGGAGCGTCCTCTTCCTGCCGCTCCGGTGATTGGGAGGGCGGGGCTGTCTGAGTGGCAGCTGTTTCAGAGAGCAGCTGGAAGCCGAACAGCAGCAGCAGGTCGATGATGGCCCGCAGAGCACTGATACGTATCTTTACCTCATCCAGCTGGGCGATCTGAAAACATGAATACACAACAATTCTAGTACTGGCAGCTCGTATCTGTCTGTTTGTGTCAGTGCACCGATATTAAAGTAACATATTTTCTCAATTTAGCCCTGGTAAGTTATCCAGCCACAAAGATTTAATGAATTTTAGATGAATAAAACACATGTGGGAAACATTACCTGTAGCAGCAGGACCATGTGGGTTTTGGCAAGCTCCTTGCTGTGCAGAGTGCACGTTCCCAGACACACCACCGCCATATTGCGGACAGCAGGGTGGGCATTTGCAATACTGGGCAGGATCTGACAGACAGAGAAATACGGATTTCAACCAACATATAATTTCCTCCGTACCTCCAGAGGTTCGCCAACATGAGATGATATTAACAAATAATAACCAAATAATCACAGAAGAATCTAAGGTTTCATCAGGTTGACATCCTTAAAGGAAATGATCATAATCATATCAAAGATAAGCATTACTCTGTGATGGTCATAATCTACAACCCTACTGCCAACAATTAATACATTTTGGTATAAGACAGAAACATCTTGTGACATTAGAATTTAAAAAGAACCAGTGACCATACATACTAATGAAAAAACTGTGGCAACTAACTTTATCCTGATATTATTTATTTCTAAAAAGTCAAGTTGAATGTTGTCATTCGTACATCTATGGTACCAGTGGTGAAAAAGTTAAGAAGGTGTTGATTTATACCAGTGAGGACATTAAGGCGCTAATGGTTGGACCAATTCGAGTCTTCATGTTCATCTGCTTCAGCAGTTCAGCGCACATTGTTAGACACCTGAGAAGAGTCTCCGGGTCATTCTGAAATACAGAAAATAAACACACAATTCAAACCTTACATTGACTATTTTATATAGATGAAAAGTCCCATTAAGCTAATCAGGATATATTATATTTAATAACATGTAAAGACACAGAGGTGGTGGGTCTTGTGAAGTCTGTACCTTCTCAGTGCGGACCTCCTTGTCAGGTGGCTGACTGCTCTCTGCGATTTCCTGGATGACTTGGTTCCTGCGGTTCTCCAGCTCTGTGATGGAGTCCTTCAGCTCTGCTGCACGGCTGAACTGCTGAGCTGTGATACAATCCTCCAGGGCTTGTTTAGCCTCCAGGATACGCACCTTCACCTCTGCTAGCTGGATGGCAGGAAGGAAGAGAAGAGGGGGGCGGGGGGTCATAAACCGAAGAGAGGGGAGAGTCATTCCTCAGCTGGAGCACACTCCAGAGGATTCCTGACTGTTGAGACGAGCAACTAAAGGCAAAAACAACAACAGCTGAGGCTTTGGGCCAGGTTACCACCCTCTAGAGACTACTTTACCTCTACTCACTGAAAATGAAGGGACAGAGGAAGAGAGCAGGTGCACGAAGCAGATGGAAGCTAAACACCTGAGCTAGGATCGACTTCTGCATCAGTTTGGCCTACAAGGTAGTGAATACTTTCACTGCTTATTGTAAATCAGGAGACTGAAATTTAATTAGACGGACTGTTGATCAGGACTGAAGTCCAACTTTGTGAGATAACCTCTTTCAGTCTATTTGTCTTCTTAGGTAACCACTGACTGTCACTGAGGTTAAATGAGGAAAAGAAGTGATGAAGAAAACTAAAATTTACTCGACCAGACCACAAGACAAGCTCGGTGTACATGATCTACATTAGTTCAAACATATTTTGCCTCCAAATACCAACCATCCAGCTGGAGGTATCGAGGCATGAACAGATAGAAACAGACAGCGAGGGAACGTAAATAGAGCACAGAAGAATTTTTTCTTAAAACGTACTTTTATCAGAGAGTCTTTCCTGATTTTAATTCATTTCACTTACGTCTTTTGTTTTTTTTTTAAAAAAGTTTCTCCTGTTTAATTTTACACTGAATTGGTTTTATCTGTAAAATCGAATGATTTTATATGTCTGTGTTTGTAACGAGGGTTTTATAAAGAGTGCTCTATATATGAAGATTATAATTATTATTAGATTAGCGTAGAACAGTGAAAAGTTACAAACCAAAACAATTAAGAAATAAATTTGTTGGTAATCTCACTTTTAGAATATAAATACATTTTATTATGTTTAGTTCCTTCATAGTAATCATTCTTTCTCTGGCTTGTTAATATTTCAAAATTTCCTATCTAATAAAATCAAGTTCTTTGCCAATATGTGATGTTTTCATCCATCCAAAAAAAAAAAAAAAAAACACAGTAGGGCGATTGGACAGGATTACTGAATCTAATTGCTCCTGGGTGCTTTCAGCTGGCAGAGTGTTCCCCACCTGGACCTGCTGCCTGCGGCTCTCGTTCTCATCCACTGGCTGACTGGCTTCCATGATGGGCTCCCTCACATCAGAGATGATTTCTGCCACCTGTGTAACACAAAGCCAGCTCATTTAGGCATCAATCTCAGCGGTAATGACACCACCACTGAATGGAAAATCTGTCTCATTTCGTGACATCTCAAACAAAAGAGCTTTCGTAGCAGAGGACAGTTTCATTAAAGCCTCCGTTAGTGCAATCATTTTCCACCTAAGTGTGTCCATCTGGAAACATTGACAAACAATTTTGGCTTTTATATTTTCATTTCTGCCTAATTGTTCTATCAAATGAGTTTATGAGGGGTAGTGATATATGCATTTCTGCTTGCGTGTGTTTCCCACAGACGGCAGTGAATCTACGATGGTGAAAGAGTTCAGATTCATGTGTTCAAATGTAACTCACAGTCTGTATGCGTCTGTGATCGTCGGGGATGAGGGTGAGGAGTTTCTCAGTGAGCAGGGAGACCAGCGAGGATGGTGTCTGTGGCAGAGCCAACATCTCCTGCAGTACAGTCAGCACTTGCTTCCTACAAAGACAAAAAGAAAACCAAAGTCTGACTAAAAACATCAACAAGCTGATGATAATATTTAGAAAATTGGACAAAATCAGACAATTTGTCCTGAAAGGCAGTTATGAAAAGCGCTGAACAATAAACTTAATTTATTGAATTAATGACACTATGGATCTCTTACTGAACTAAATTAACTTATATTGCAAATTACAATACATTGTCTGAGTCTTTAACCGACCAATCAGCTCGCAGCCTAATTCACAAGTCCAGACAAGGAAGTGAGCCACCACAAGTTAGGGAATATACTTAAATGATGTATTTAAAAAGCTAGTGTTACATTTATTTTTAATCAAGGTAAATCTTTTGATAAAAGATTTTAGATCATATTGTCATAAATCCTCTTTTTCATTAGTTTCTAATCCTTCATTCAGATTCTTTTTCTCTCATAACTTTCACTTTTCCAATATGGTGTCCAGACAACCAAGCAGTTACTCCTCCTCTTCATCTTCTTCCTACCTTTTACCATCCCTATCCAAGTCCTCTGACAAGTCTGAGCATTTGCTCCCTGAAGCTGTTCAGATGATTAAGCAGTAATCCTATTTCCAGACTTATATTTGCCCTCTATCCATCCTTCCCTCCCATTTTCTCCCAACACTTTCTCACTCCTTGCCTTCGCATTTGGTGCCCAGCTATTTGTTAAGGTGATTTTCTTACTGCATCTTCCAACCTCTGCCTCATTTCTTCATCTGTTTATAGGGACCATGAGGAGTTCTGACCACTATAAACAATATGGAGCAATGGCTTTATGAGAAGGTTCCAGTTTTTGCTTGGACTGTGCACACATACATAATCACACAGATGACAGGATGCACATTCCTGCCAATATACTATACCACTGATTTACAGGTGGCAGTAAACACCAAGAAATGCATCAATACATTGGCAAAACTGTCATTGACTTTTATTCGTTTTATCGAATTCTTATCCGATTTGAAATCTATTTTACTGTTTTTTAATTATTATTCATCTTTCTTTTTTTTCCCACGTGTGCATTAGTCTTGGTTTGTACTGTTTACATTTATTTTGTCATATTATCAGCTTGTCAGTCATCTGTAAATCACTTTGAATTGCACTAACCTGTATAAAGGTGCTATTCAAATAAAGTCTGATTGACTGATTGATTGATAGTAAAGGAAGGAAAGAAGAAGACTGCAAGTAAACATGGATGTAAACAATGCTGTTTTCAAAAAGCTTTGCAAATGTTTATGAGGAAGAAAATGTATTCAACACATTTGTTAGACCTAAAGGATACACAATGCGTTATGGTGAGAAACACTGAATGTAAATAGACCTTTTCTTTGTTTACAAGAAAACTCCACAGGACACCTTTTTATCATCCTACCAGCGCAACCATGTTCCCCATCTTACCTGCCACCCTCCTCGTTGGTGTCCAGACAGCCGATGAGATGGATGAGCTGCTGCGAGATGAACTCCTTGGTCATGACCAACTCCAGCTGGTTAAAGTCAGCCCTCTGCTCCTCTGACAGCACTGGCACTGCCTTCAGATATCTACAACAGTCAGAGTCAAGAATTATACAACTGAGAGACAACAGCAGCTCTTGAGGCACAGCCAGACAATTCAGCAGCACACTCTGAGACAACAAAGCCAAAAATCAGGCAGTGACCTGGGTGCCTGAGTGACGGTGGTATTACTGAAAAAAAGGAAAAGTTATATTAAATGCAACATTTTAGGTAGCTAAAAATCCTACCAGCACTACCTACAAGCAGGTACACACAGCTGTATCAGCTATCAGCTAGCCACTGGGTCATTCATACAAACCTGTAATAGTCTCTCTGTAAATAGTCTCTTATTTCATCATCGACATATTTTATGAGCAGATAAGTGTTAAGCGTGCTGCTAACTTATAGCAAATCTATTTAAGGAGCATTTCACACTACAGCATCCCACACATTTGGCAGGTGATAAAACAGCAGTGTGGTCTAACTGTGACGCTTAGGGAGGATGATATTTGAGTCCTGGGATTTAACTGGATGCATGAGTGTGGACGGTATTCTGTGATTTATGCAAGAGATTAACAACAAGAAAATTCAAAAGGTGTGTCTGTGTAACAGGAGGAATATGTTTTTGTATTTTGAGTGTGTACAGCTACATTTCAAAGTAGTTGTAGCACATGCTGCGTGCCTGAGGCGCGTGAATCTAATCACAGCTGTTTTTAGAGTATCTGGCTTTGATCTTGTAAATAGTTTTTTTCTAAAAAAAAAAACCAGACTTACAAATGCAATGAGCATCAACAGATGTTGTTTGACTTGTTTGGTAGAGATAAGAGTCTTTTTTATGTAAATGTCACACTTCACTAAAATTACACAGGTTAGGTTAAATTTAAACCATTAGTTAGCCACACTATTAAAGCAGTTATATAAGCTTTAAGTTAGCCACACAGTTACATACAGAAAGAGCTCCTCTGAGAACACCGCCTTCAGATACCTGGAGTTATAACATGGTTATTATGGCAACTGTGTTCTGATAATCATCAATGAAACCTGTTAATTAGTTGTCTGGTCCAGATGTTACTCAACAACAACAGTAAAACATACAGCTGATAGCAAGAAAATATAAATATAATCTAGTAAATATCTATCGCCTTTCTCACCCATAGAGGTAGTCGGCATATGTGGCAGCATCTGGTAACACTTGTTCCAGCGTTTCTTCACCATCATCCCCTTTGGCTTTAATGAACTCACACAGGGCTCTCCAGTAAAGCACATTCTCACAGCTCAGAGAGTCAACTGGGATCAGCTTCCTGTTGAAAACACACATCTTTAATTTCTGGCATCTCATTTACAGTTTCACTCATGAGATCCAGAGAGAGAGAAAGCGCACCTGTTGTCAAGCTGCACTCTGTTCTGCAGCAGATCATCAGTGGGTGCGCCTTTGAATATGGCTTTGAGTGTTTCCAGAGCCGTTTGGGAGCAGTTCTCCACATCAAGCCTGTGGAGCAGCTCTATGATATCACCATTCAGCCGAAGCAGCCAGGACGGCAGCAGACGAGCACAAACCACTTCCCTCACCGCTTCTACAACAGACACACACACACACACAGCCGGTCATACAAATTAATTGTGCACAATGTCATTTCTCACTGCAAGTAATAACTAAATTGAATTTTTGTTATTGAAAAAGAACCGGCACACAATCTGGTGTTACCTGATGTGTCGTGGAGTCCCTGCTGCAGTAGACTCACTCTCTGTGCAATGGTCAGAGCTTTAATGTGGACTTTGTCTGCCAAAACCTGAAACAGGAAACAAAATTGTGTTTACATTTTTTTCTGGAGTTATAACAAACCTAATTTCACAAAAATCCATGTTTAATCAGATCATGATGACAACTTTATTGTGTATGGTTGTTGATGCTGACTTGCCATATGCGTGCGTCAAATTTATACTTGATTATTTGACTGCCTGTGTGGCTACCTGGAAGGCTAACTTGCGGACGTTCTCTTTGATGTCCCGGGTGCGTTTAAGTACTTTGGGGAGGGTCTGAGGAGACATGGCGATGCAGGAGAGGACGGCACGTCGCACCTCAGCATTACTATCATTTTCCAGAATCAACATGTAGGCTGAACAGTGGAGAGATGGAGAATTTGACAGTTAGAGAGAGAAAAGATACAGATAAGAACATTCAAAATACAAGGCCATGAAGTGAGCAGGAACTCTACATTTCTGCTAGATGACATCAACAAGTCATGCCAGCAAACACCCACACTGGGTTGAGTATTTTTGTTATACCACAACAGATTTCTGGGTTCAAACACACCATCTGCTACTCTCCAAATACAAACCGCTGATGGTGGGGCAGTCAGGATCCATTGGCTGCTGCAGGCGGGTCATTGCCAAGGCAGCCTGAATCCTCACATTGGGGAACTTGTCAGTGACACGGACCAGCATGGCTTGGTGGATGCGATCGAAGAGGTCGTCGTCAATCTGGGCATTCTCTGCCATGCTGCCCAGTAACTTGTTAATCAGCTGGCACACACGGAAACGCACCGCATGGCTACTAGCTTTGTGAGACTGAGGAGAGAGGAAGGTAGAAAGGGAACAGTCCATTGGAATTGGAAAAAGAGGAGTGAGACATGGGGTTGGGGAGAAAGAGGCAGATAGTACAGGAAGACAAAAGGACATGGTTTGAAGGAAAGAGGACGAGCAGAGATAAAGGGTTGTATATCGCAGGAGCATAGGAGTGAGAGACAAATGGAGTCCGACAAGAAGGAGAGAGGAGACAGATGGGACAGGGCAAAATCAGATTAAGAGGCTGCAGAGACATCAATCATGTCAGAGCTTATCTGTACAGGAAATGTTCAACAAAAAAAGGAGGTTGTTGTCATTAACACAAGAAATGTTTGGGGTTCACTGATTTTTTAAAAATGATGATGATTATTAATCTCAAAAAGTTGAGTTTGTGATTATTTATCACACGTCTTAGCCACAATGCATATGCTCATGTAATATAAATACCTCCAACAGGAAGTTGAAGATGAAACTCAAAAATGGATGATCATCCTCTGCTTCTTCGTCTTCCTCCTCCTCTTCCTCCTGCTGCTCCTCCTCCTCTGTTTTAGGTGGAGACTGGAAACTTGTGGCGAACCTCGCGACAAATTCAATGACATTTTCGACGGTAGGTTCCCGCTTGTACACGATCATAGCATACTTCAGGTAGTGGACAAACTCCTCGTGGAACAGTGTCTTGTCCTCAAGCTGATGGAGGAGATGGAGGAGGTCAGCGGGCAGGTGACAGGGGATGCAAACCAGAAGAAACAATAAAATGGACAATACGTTTCTGTAAAAGTTATTCAGCACAGCGAAAAAATAATGCTATCAGAATAGAGAACCATCCAGACCTCTCAATATGTCTTTTATGACATGTTTGTTTTCTGTCCCCAGGGTCAAAAAAAGAAGAGATGGTATTCAATTTCTGTCCACAACAAAACTGGAGGTCTATTCCAACTCTTGGTTCTTTAACACTGTGGCTTTATGTATTTATTCATATTTCTCACTGCACAGTAATTTTTAATTCTTCTGTTTAATTGTGTTTTTCAGAGCTGCAACTAACGACTTATTTTCATTATCAATTTGATTATTTTCTTGAATAATAGATTAGTTGTTTGGTCACAATGGTGAAAAATGTCAATAACTGTTTCCCAAAGCCCAAGCTGATGTCCTTAAATGTCTTGTTTTGTCCCAAACAACAGTCCACAACCCAGATCAGTTTACTGTCATAGAGGACTAAAGAAACCAGAAAATATTCACATATGAGAATATGGACATTTTCTTCTTTGATGGCAATCAAATAGATGGCAATTAATTTAATAGTTGGCAACTAATAGATAAATCATTGTAGTTCTAGTATTTTTATCTTCGCTTTTCCTCCATTCTTTTAAATTCTATGCATGTGTCTTTTTATATCATCTTGCATTTCTTCCTTCTTTCTTTTTATGTCTTATATAATGGACTTTGAATTGCCTTGTAGATGAAAGGTATGATTTTATCATAATAAAGCTTTGACCCTAGAATCCAATAAGAGGGATGTGAGGCCAATACAGCACACAACCACACCTACATATGATGGTTTTAAACAGTGAAAAATGTGTTAAAGTGTTTTAAAAGTGTCACATGTTTAAAGGATAGGTTCATATTTTTTCCAAGTCTCTCTTAAAACAAATGTCAGGTGTGCACATGAATACTAAAATAGGTTTTCCTCACGGTAATCATTCCTCCTGTTCATACTGGCTATTAAAAAAAAATCAAATGTGCTTCCAATGCAAGTGGTGGGGGCCAAAATCCACAGTGTGTCCAAACAGTCACTTTGTGCAAAAATGCATTTAAAAGTTGATCTGAATCTTATATGAGGCTTCAACAGTGTTAAGTGGATATCTGCCACATTTGCAGTCTTTTTAGCATCAAATTCCCTCTTTGTGTTTCTTCTGACAGTGTGTCCCTGTTGAATTGCAGTGGAAGTATAGTAACAAAAAGAGTGACTTTGGCATTAAAAAGACTATAACGTTGAAATATATCTACTTGATTTAACTAATTTAGATGGCTGAAGCTTCATATTCACTTCAGATAAACTTTTAAATACATTTTTACACAGAAGGAGGACTGTGTAAATATGTCCTCCCATCACTAGTGCTTTATAAAATTATCTTCTAATGGCCATTATGTACAGGAGGAGTCATTATGGCAAGAAACCCCTATTTCAATGTTCATTGGGGCACCTGATTATTATTTCATGACAGACTTGAAACGTTGTGAACGTTGCAGACAAACAGCAGCTTCACATGTTTCCGCACAGATCTCACCTTGTTGTAGCGGCTCTTCAGACTCGCCACCAGCTTCGCCTTGTTGTTGTGGCCTTTCTGAGCGCGCTGAAACGCCTCCTTAATGTCCATTTCGTTGTCCGCAGTCATCTTTCCTCTACAGAAAACCACAGTAAAAAAGTGAAATTACTAACACAACTGTAAAAGCTTCCCTCGCAGAAACTTTCAGCAACGTCTGAATTAAATGATACTAACGGCAGCAGCCTTTTTTTCTCTAGTGTCTCATTAGCAAACTTAACGAAAGCCCCACCTCGAGAGAAGAGCAGGAAAACAACGTAACCTGGCTTGCCAGAGACACTAGAGCATACTTTATCAGAATATCAACACGGACATCATATTATCCAGTAGAAGTGAACTTTATTTAAGTTTTTAAAATGTATTTACCGTTCCTGCAATTTTCCTCAGGAAACACTGCCGCCTGTTTTCAAATTCAACTGTGGTGTCGTTCTCGCGAGAACGTGAATGCGTAATATCGATTTCTACGTAATGACGTATAATAACGGGAGTGCGCCCTGGGTTTAGCCTTGCAGGAGACGTTCCTGTCAGGCTCAATTGTGTATTAAATAAATACCATTTTTCTGCAAGTAGGATCGATTTTTTTAATCAGCTTTTTGATTCTTTAATTTATCTATAGTACTAAATACTCGTTATCTTTTTTGCCATTTGGATTTGTGAATCAAATCTGCCAATGTCTATATTATTTGTATTTGTATTATATTTGTATGTATATCTATGCTGGACATAAATTAATTAAAATATGTATATGTTTAAGGTCTACTGACTGATTCTACTAATAGAGCTACTATACATCCATGATCAGGCTCTGCACAAATCCAGCTTTCTTCGCCCAGGACTGGCAGACCTATCAAGAACCATAAATTACAAATGATCATTTGATTGGCTTTTTTAAGGGTGAACTGCAAGGATGTATTCAGGAGAAGAATACACAGGTATTAGCATTGCCTGTGACCAAAATATCAGGGAAAAAGACCTATAGTTTATGAATGGCAAGTACTCAGACAGCAGCCACTGTATGAGACCACTTATTGATATTTAGCTTACAGCAGTCATATTGTACGTTTATTATTTATCAATCATTAATAAAAACAGATTTTAAAAAAAACAATTAACCATATTATTTGGTTGGATGAAAGAAATCATCTCCTACACTGGATCACTAATCTGCTAATATTTCATATCCCACATATGAACTGTTTCTACTAGTGTTCAACCCCTCATGTTGGTGTTGTGGTGTCCAAGGCCACAGCTGCCGGGCAGCTGGGGAGGGGTCACAGCAGACAGTTCACCCGTGGGAAGGGCAATGACAAGCATCTCTGCAGGCGGACAGGGCTCTCCATATTATGGGAACAGCAACAGCAGCCATCTATCTCTGGAAATCAATTTAATATAGAGGGTACTCTGTCAGGCTATTTGCTTTAGACCTGTGTGCATGAGGGTGTGGGATTATCAGAAAGGTGTATTATCATATTAAATATTCATAATGGTAGATGTGGAAGGGATAAAAGTCTGTCCATTAGTCCATACACCTACTCTGTCATAAGCTTAAAAGATGTGAAAAAACAACTTCTAGCTTTTGTACATCGATGGACCTACACTATCACAACACTTTCTTTCCAGAGACCAACCCCCACCTGTGTAAAACTGCTGTGCGAATCATAAATCATACAATTTCTCATTACATTGCACTTACTTACATGTTGTAATATTGTCCAATAATTATAGTCTGAATTGCTACATTAATCTCACATGGGCTCCATTTATCTCTTTGAGGCCATGTTTTTTTTTTTGTCATTTTAAAGCTTCAGTATGCTTAACATGAGCTTCATCTGATGTCAAAACCTGTTCAGATTGTGTTTTGCATGTTGTATAGTCTCTACAGGATGAATGCTACACTAATGGGGCTAATGATGTACATTTTGGGACAGTGTCTCCTTGAAGGCATTCAAACTGACAGAAAAATTGTGTTAAAAATGAGAAAGAGAGCTTGAGACAGACAAACCAGGCCTACTTTTACGCCTTCACACACGTGGCTGGTTGCTGCCTTAAGTGGCATAATTGCCACATTGTTTGTTTCGGAAAGGTACAAAAAGTGTTGGATAAAGCCTTCAAATGGTGCTTATATGGTGCATAATCCTAAATAAAGTTGTGTTAAATCACATTACAACAAATTAACAAAGAAAAACTGACCTGGTATTAGCATATTAGTTTGGGTGAACAGGGTCAGTTTGGACCAAGCAGCTAATTTTTGCTGTAAAAGATCCCATTCATGGCTGTGCCTGCGTTAAAGGGGTCCTCCATTGATTTTACACATGCAGGTCAGTTTACTTGTCATGGGGATTAGCTACTACTCAGCCTATTAAAACAGTTTTATAATGTCTTCTGTGGCTCTGACGGAGCTTTTTGAGTGTGAGAAAATGACCCCAGTGATGTCATCAGGGTTATCCCAGCTTGTGATTGGAGATCACAATTTTTTTACCAGGGAGCCTGGGTTACAGAGTGGGGACATTTACCCGGCAGAGAGGATCTAATGGAAAGATAATATGGACTATATAAATATTGACATCATGACAGCTCCCCAAAAGTGACACCAAAACTTTTTGTCGCCTGGTGCAGCTAGCCCCCTGGTGGCTTGCTGCAGTATAGGTCATAAATCCGGCCCTCTCCATGTTAGCAGATGGAACATGAGCCAAATGAAAAAAATCAGAGTACACGTCAAACAAATTTTTCCCAAAGATGCTTTCTGTCATTTTAGGTAGTTCTTACCATGCTGATGTTTGTCCAAGTGCTCATTTTTCTGATAAGTTTGTTTTTAAGTAGGTATTTGACGATATAAAAAGGGGGTGTGGCATCATGATGGACAGCTGTGACAGCCACTCTCAATCCTCCGTTAGGCGGCAGGGACAGCTGAGGGTCTGCCATCTGGCCCACTGACTCTACTATGCAGACTCTGGCTCCAAATAAGGTCACACAAACAAAGATGGCAGCTCCCAGAGAGGAGATATTTTGGCTTCACTTTTGCATAGCGCTAGGAAGTGGAGATGCTAGTATAGATAATATAGATAATACTGAGTTGCATTATGGGAAATATAGGATGTAGGAGTATTATGGGGGTTTTACTCAGGACTAGAAATCAGGAAATCTCGGCCTCTGTGCATTTAATTATTATTTTTTAAAACTTTCTATCATCAAGTCCTCCAATGTTATGGCACTGCAATACTAAATTGCTGGAGTGCCCCTTTAAGGTTATGAAAGCAATTTCAGTCAGTGGTACTCACATGTGTATGAGTGTGTTTTTGTGCATTTTAAAATCCACAGCACAAAAACGAACTGATAAGCATAAAGGGTACAGTTTCACAAAGTGTTTACCTTAGAAACAAATAATTTAACAGCAATCCATCCAATAGGAGCAGCAGCAGAAGCAGCAGCCTGGTAATACAAAACGTACTTAGTAGTAATCTATGTTGCTGTTTAGCCATAGAGCCCACGGTAGCACCACTGAAATTGCTTCCATTATATTCTGTTTACGGTATCCGACTGATGGAGTAAAATAACACGACTGGACCCCTGGGACCCCCCCCCCCCCCTCCTTCCCCTCACACGGTGATCGGCACTGATACAGCAGCGCCGGTAGGGGCGGGGCAGCACTGCAGCAGTGCGCTTCTCGAGCTGTCTCCGGTAAAGCTCCATAGGATACACGCGCCCCTCTCCGCCCCTGCTGCGAGACAGGTGGTTGGACTGTATGCCTTCATCCTCGAGCGCCCGGAGTAAGAAAACAAATCTGTTGGCAGCAGGGAAGGGTCGGTTGGCGCGAGCGCGTCCCCGATGGACTTCCAGCGTGTGACCTCCGCGATCACCGGGCGGACAGCCGGAGAGGGGGGCAACAACCGGAACGCAAGAGGAGAGCCCCGCCGATCCACTACCAAATGTTTTCCACCGAATTGCTCGAGCTGCTGTTCACGGGAGGGGGTCTACCGACAGCGGAATGAGATGCAAGAATAAAAAGTTGACACGATTTCGGTGGGGAATTTTCGTCTGAGAGGCGGCAGGATCATTTCTGACTATCCTCCGGGTCTGGGAAGTTCCCTTGAGGGGTGGTGGGGGGGTTTCATTATGGCTTCAGGCGCCGGTAAGGCTGCACAGCCCCCCGGGCCGGGCTCCGCCGTTAACGGGACTGCGGCAGAGTTCCCGAACATCGAGCAGGAGCTGTACGACTACCAGATGCACAGCAAGATGTGCAAGAAGATCGCGCAGCTCACCAAGGTAAGACCCGCCGGTGACACCGAGAGAGAGAGGCGCGCCGCCGGGACGCGCTGTCACTGAAATCTGTCAGGATGATCTGATGTCTGCTCTCACCGCCGCTGCCATCGCTCTGAAACATAATTACATGTTGAGAAGGCGACCTGTAATTATCCTGTGATACAAGGAAACAAACAGATGCCACAGAAAAAAATGTAAATGCTCACAGAAAGATGAAATTGATCTGCAAGAGATATGAGAAGCATATATACAGTATAAATACAATATTAGAGTAATAGACACTATGAAGTCATAATATTCGTGCTTTGGCAACATTATAGATGATCAGTATGTTACAAGGCATCCTGATCTCTTGGGATAATGATTGGAAAACTTGGATCAGGGTACATTCGTCTTCGTGACTGACAGTAATCAGACATCAATGAGGGCTTTAGGTTGCTATAGGAAGCAGATCTTCTGCAATTTTACAGCCAAGCCTATTAAGACATCAATTAACAGTGATGGATCACATTTTCTATTAATCGATTTACGGTTTTGTCTCTCTAAAATGTCAAAATCAAAATAATCTAACATCACATTGCAAAGATAGCACAAATGCCAAAACCCATAATCATGTTTCTTTGTTTGGACAACAGTCACAAAAACACAAAGCTATTAATTTATAGTGATATGAAATAGATATGAGCACCAAACCTCACCTTTAAGAAGCTGTAATGTTTTGTATTTGTCATTATAATCAGTGGTAATTTTCCATAATTATTATTATTTCTTTATTAGCACAAACATATCATGCTGTGAGCCTTTGTGCTGTGCGCTTATTAGTGTGCAGGCAGGGATGCTTGACAGCTGCAGCAGCAGTATATCTGAATCTGCTCTGGCTTTTCATACAGTAAGCAGTGCTGCTATATGGGGGAGTTCTCCTTCTTCTTCTCTGCTTCACAATAATGCTTACAGAGGCAGGGCATGACCCATCGCTTGTTGAGCTATGACAATTACTGATGACTGTGCAGTTCTCATCCTCCCTCATGGCCTCACCTCTGTGTAGCCTGTAGGTGTGTGTGTATATGTGTGTGTGTCCAGGATGTGCAATGTATTACAGCATTTGTATTTGCGTGTGTGTGTTGTTCCAAAGGCTTCCTCTCTCTCTCTCTCTCACACACACACACACACACACACACACGCACACACACACACAAACAGAGATGTCACAGATGAAGGGTCAGCACTTGTGTCTGTGCTTGTTAGGGATATTTGCCAGCCTAGTCCTTCTACTCCTCATGCCCCGCCACTCCTTCCATCCTAATATTTCTCCTCCGAAGGCTGAACTTGTTTCTCTGCCTTGAAACTTTATGCAAGCCCTGCCAGCCTTACTTTAGCTCTTTGATGACCGCAGTAAATAAACCCGAGGCCCAGAGCGCTGATGAAATATAAGAATCATCAAATCCGATATTTGGTGTAAGCGTTTTCTCTGAGCTTTGGGATGTGGGGCATGTGACACATGGTTTATTTGAGTGTTTTGGGGCGGGTGTAGAGTGGAGAGGAAGTGGGAAATGGGTCAGCTGTGGTAACCTTATATATTTAATAACCCTTACTCTCTGTGTGCATGAACATTGAAGCTAGCGCACGCACACACATGCACTTGCACTTAACACACCTCCTCACGTCTGCCTGTCCCCCGCTCCTCCACTCACCCATCCACACAGTATGTACCATACCAGTATGCTTGACTTACAGGCGTCCCCCTCTCCCCCTCCTCCCCTCTTCATCCTCACCTTCTCCCCTCTCTTTGCCAGCGAGAGTGGTCCACCTTGGTTGAATGGGTGCTGCTAAAGATAAACCAGTAGCACGTCAAGAGTGTGTTTACATGGCGGAACAAGCCAATGGGAAGAAAGCAGGAGCTGACCATGTCAGGCCAGCTGTTGTGAATGTTCACATAAGCTTGTGCGTGAACAGACATCCACAGCAACACAGAGAGAGAGAGAGAGAGAGAGAGGGGAGTAGTAGAGATCGACTGAGTGTGTGTGTGTGTGTTTACACCCACACTTTTGATTGGCAGCTCTAATTCTGTCTACGTGATTTCCTGTACTTGTCTAGCTTACACTGTCACAATGTTCCCTGCTTTGTAATCCAGCACACCCGCTACCCTCTTTGATATGAGTGGAGGTGTGTGTGTGTGTGTGGAAGCGGTGGAGGGGGGATTGGGCTGATGTAAGAGAAAGAGAAAGTGTGTGCATGCTCGCTTGTCTCTTTGCCTAACCTCTCTTCGGTGCACCAACCATTCACTCTACATCTCACTCCTGTTTCAACAGCCTCGACTCAGCTCTCCTTTACACTGTAGACAGAATATTAATTTCATGCTTTGCTGACTATGAAGTTATTGTCAGTAAGCACGGCCACTGGCTTGTGAGGCTACATGAATAACATTATCGACTGGCAGGATCAATATGGGGATCTGGAGACAGGATTTACAGTAGCAAGAGGCTCTCGCCACTCTCTGACCAAGCTGGCATGCCAGGCATCTGAGGAATTTACAACTAAAAAGCTGGATCAAAGTGTGACACTGTCTTTAATCCTGGCATCCATTATTACACTGAAATTTGAAGGTTTCACTAATCTGAACATGTTTTAAACAGTGTAGAGGCTTTAATTGTGATGCCTAACACATTATCTCAACTATAAGTGATTAAAAAAAAACATCAAAATCATTTATGTCTCTTAACCTTTGATTCTGATGCTGCAAATTGGAAGCTAATGTCATCATTGCGGTGTACGCTAACTGTAAAGCAAACCTGTGTCACTTTACTAGCTGTGGCCATGAGATAATGCTAAATGCTAAATCTTAGTGCAACAGTAGTGAAGTAGAGAAGAGTCAGTTACATAGCAATATCTATCTCAAGTTTTCTAGCATTAGCTTACATTAGACACCTTTCAAGTCAAATCAATTTTATTTATATGGTGCTAAATCACAACAAAAGTTATCACAGGGCACTTTTCACACAGAGCAGGTCTGGACTGTACTTTTTAATTTACAGAGACCCAACATTCCCCCATGAGCAAGCACTTGGCAATAGCGGCAAGGAAAAACTGTCCTTTAATGGGAAGAAACCTGGAGCAGAACTGCACTCTAGGTGGGCGGCCATCTGCCTCAACCGATTGGGTTGAGAGAGAAAGAGGGAGGCAGGGGGAGAGGGGAGAGAGAGACAGAGAGAAGCACAGCAACAACAATAATAATAATAGCAATATAACTAATAATAATAGCGGCAACAGTGGGCACAAATGACTAATAATAATAGCACTCGGTGCACAAGTTTCTACTCAATGCACAAGTCACCTGTTCTTGATTTGATTGGTGTTATTTTGTGTTCTACTTTTATCTTTTATTTAAAGTTGTTAATTTTATGTCCTGAGTGTTATTTGTGACATTATGAAATGAATCATGATATCTGACTTCTATTTTTCTTTGTCATAGTGTTGTATGTTATGTTTGTTTGTTGTATGTTTGTAATCTTATTTTTTATTTCTTTGGTGAGATACGTTCACAAGCCCATGTGGGCACAATCCCTGTCAATTATGTATTATATATGTATCTAGATGTTTTCTGCTTGTGCAAATAAATGTACTAAAACTAAACTAAATCTAAAACTAAACTAAGAGATAGACTACTGGTCATACCAGACCAAATAACACTGTAGCAGCAAAAGCCCTTTTTGAACTGAACAAGAGTGCATTTTATCGGTTATAAATTTAACTTTTCATTGGTAAGAGTAAGAAGGTTTTATTTCCTCTCTCACATGTTACACAGTGTGTCTTTAGGTTTAGCAGGGTAAAGACATGAGTGCCTCTATGATGAAGATAAATATATTTTTATTTGCATAGACCTAAAGTAAAAAGACAAGAAGAATGACTCAGATCTGTAGCTCCCAACCTTTTTGGCTTGTGCCCCTTAAGATGAAGAAACGATAAGCTGTGACACTTTGTTACAGGTTTTTTCCTGATGAGCTGTGAACAGCTTAAGACTTTGAAGTGACAATTTTCTCAGGTTGTGTCATTTGAATAATTTTCAGAGGCCTGAAGAGGTAGAACCAAAACGAGGGTAAATTTAATGCTATGTACAGTAGCAGTTTTTTCTCCTTTTATTTCTATCTTGTAGGTCATATAGCGACCCCTCAGATTTACACTATATGGCCAAAGTATGTCTGCACTCTTGTATACATGTATTTTTGGTTGTAGCTATCTTCCATGGTTTGGGCTATCGGCCCCTTAGTTCAAATTAAAGGGATTCTTAATTCTACACCATACAGTGATATTTTAGACCAATAGCGTGTTTTAGGAAAGACGTTTCATCAAAATGACAATGTCCCTGTGCACAAAACCAGGTCCATGAAGACATGGTTTTCAGAGTTTGGTGTAGAGGAACTTGACTGGCCTGCACAGACCTCAACCCCATCAAACACCTTTGAGCCAGGCCTTATCGTCTGACCTCACTAACGTTCTTACGAATACTGAATAGTAAAAGATCCCTGCAGCCAGGTTCCTAAATCCTGTGGAGAGCTTTCCCAGAAGAAGAGCAGAGGATGTTATAACAGCATATTAATGCCCAAAGTGTTGGAATGAGATGTTCCACAATTGCACCTCGGTGTAATGTTCAGGTGTGCAGATAATTCTGGCCAGATATTGTATATTCTGATGCAGTAAGGGGTCCTGACCCCCACGTTAGGAAACCACTAGTTTAGATCACTAACAAGTTTTGCTAAATCGTCCTCTCTCCTGCTATATTTTACTTCTTCCCTCATCGCTCTCACTTTCAAACTGTCCAAAGAGGACAGCCAAGAACAGCATGCACACACTCTCCCCTCAGAGCCTGTCCTCGATTCAGAGTCCCCTTCATTCCTTTGAGTCATGAATCATAGTTCGTGAGCCAAAGTTCATGCACTATGACGTGATTGGAAAGTCCGCGTGACTTATTGTATAAGTGTTTGACTAACAGGAAGGTGAGAGGTAAGTTTGTGGAGATGTCATATCTGTCATTGACATCTGGAGCTGGATTATAAGGAATACATCATTTATCGATGGAGATTGAAAGCTTTGAGGACACTGAAGTGTGTGTGCGAGAGAGAGGTGGTGACATTAGCGCGCGCACACACACAGAGGGAATGTCCGGCAGTGCTGTGCCAGCTGTGTGCTGCAGACAGAGAGGCGTCTGCGTAAAATATGAGCCCATGTGTCCCCTGGATACACCCATGCGTGTGCACACACACAAACACACACACACCTCTGCGAGCGGGTAAGTGAGACGTCAGGGTCAGTAGGAGAAGATGATGACACTGTAGACATGGTGTAGGGGGTAAAGTGAATAGTGGGTCGAAACAGGCCATATTTCATGTGTTAGTCACAGTCTATATGTGGACGAGGGGGAGAGAGACCCCACACATGCTGGCAGGCAGGAGAATCACCACAGGAAGCTGCAAAGCCTGGACTATATTGGCTCACAGGTCTTTGGTTACTGTAGATACACACAGTTTGACAGTGTTGCTGTTTAATCTCCATTATTTGTGTATGGGAATTACTGTGTATCCAAGTCAGTCAGTCTCAGTTTAATATTTGTTATCATGAAGCTGCCAGATGAAAATATTGGCTCCATAATGTCTGTGTTTGCTGACTAGTACAGGTGTCAGCTTTCCTGCTGTTGTTTGCACCTACAGTAAATTAAATGAATACAAGAGGAAGAGAAATGATGAGAGAAACCTGAAGAGACCACACAAAAATATAACGGCTATATTATAAATCAGTCAGTCACATTAAAAAGAATGAGAGTAAAACAATTAAGTCTTGTCCCAGTCATTTAAGAGAGAACAGGTTCATGCTATATTCTTACAGTTGTCCAATACAAATAAAAAGTTTATAGGTCAAATCTATTTTAATCTATACCATCAGAGAGAAAAACTGTTATTCAGTCTGCAATGAAATCCTTCAATATCAGCAGTAAATATGAGCTGTTTCAGCTTGAAATTATTCTGCAGATTGTTCCACAAGGAAGAAAAATGGTGCATGGAAGCACTTTTGCTTTGCTAACTTGACCTCAGGGACAGAAAACCCTAAAAACCCAAATTTTCAACTACTGCATAAAATTATGTCCACTTGAGGCATGGCAGGCCCAACCAAGATGAACAAGACTGTAGGAGGCTTGTCAGTATGAAATATGTTGTTTTCGGTTACAAAGGAAATGATTGACATTGCGACTTTAAAGCATAAATTTACATCGTCTTTAAGTCTTTCCCTGTCTGTCGCTGACACTCTCCAGGTGATTTACTCTCTGAACATGAAGAATGAGGAGCAAGAGGCGGCCCTGCAGGCCTTGAGTCACGCCCATCATGAGGAGCTGCACCGCATCCTGATGGATACATGTCATGAAGGGGAGGGGTCAGCACTTAGGACACGCCTCCTGGAGCTGCAGGAGTCTCTTGATGAGCAGCAAAGAGTTGGAGCCCAGGTGTGTATGTGAGTCCCTGTGTGTGCGTGTGTGTGTGTGTGTATGTGTGCGCACTCTTACCCTCCTGATCATATGATGAGCCGACCTCATTCAAGGACATGTTGCATTGCTGTAATTTAATGTGTAAACTCCCAGCAGGAGCAGCAAATCAAACCTGCCACTAATGTGACCTACAGTAGTCAGCCTGGTTCAGATTGCCTGTTACTTTACCCAGTCTTCATGTGTAATTTACATGCTGTGCACCACACTAAAACATCACCATGAATCATAAATACACACATGACTTTCTTATGAGCTCTTTGGGGAAAAGATGCATCTTAAAAACCAAAGAAAATGTACATTTTTTAAATGTCTGACCATGCTCATCTGTCTGGTTTGTTTGTTGTCTGCCATGTTTTCCTGGTTTGGTTGTTTTTTTGGTGCCAATTCCAGAGCATGTTACCATAAGTGTAAACTTCTATCTGCATATCACATCTCTGCTTGAATACCCCCTAACAAGTGCTATAAGAACAGAGCTGTTGTTACGGAACTAACACAACTATAAGCTCTGTTTTTGTGAAACTGGGAGCAGACACACGTGCAGTAAATGTGCCCAAATAGGTGTCCAGAAGTGCAAGTACAATCCTACTGCAGTGCAGCATAATGTGGAAAAAGGGCTAGAACAAGATGAATACAGTTGGAAGAATACATTAAAGTGGACTAGTGCAATACTGGCACTAATGCAAATACTATGAGAAATTATATTATATTATATTATATTATATTATATTATATTATATTATATTATTTTGTCATTGCATAAACGTAAACATAAAGATAAAATTAGACTAAAGTGTTGAAAATAGTCTAGTCTTATATTCTGGTCACAAAAAATATTGTCTGGTCATATATCAGCACACCTCAAACATAGTGGCAGTCATCAGTTAAACCATTATCCTCAGTCAGTGCGGAGGAATATTAAACTGCATGTACTATATATTATTTTTTTCTGCAGTAAGTTACCATGGTATAATCACAATATTACACACAGAGATGCTCAGATAAAGAAAATAATTGACCTGTTAAAGGAAATATCTCCTCCTTGTACATTAATTTCAGGACGTCTCACATAGAGTAGGTATTATAAAGTAAGTATCTTATGAATCTGTCTTACTTTTGTGAAAGGATGAAAAAAGGTTTAGAATTTGGAAAATGGCTCCAACGTGCCAGATTTCAATCATGCACGCTGGTAATGATGTTTTGTCACAGAGTGAGTATTGTTTGAATGTCAAAACATTGTTGCTAATTGACCTTTATAGCCACGATCTTCCCTTTTTCAAATGTTACAGTATTTATACACATCGTCCACACTCTAGTGGTCTACACAGTTCCTATATCTTAACCTAACACCTTCGAGATCTGATGGCACTGCATATTTGTAGCATAATTCTGCATGAACAGTGTGATGTTGTCACCTCAGTATGAACCAAAGTTTCTTGAAAGGTTTCCAGAACGTTGATGGGGGAATAAAAAAAAGTTCTTTGAATCAATACCTTGAGTAATTTGTGCAGTTTTAAAGAAGCTGTATGCACATTCACAAGTGCAGTATGTAACATGATATCCTCTGTGCCTCCAGGTACAGGCGGACTTTGAGTGCTTCCGCATCCATGCGGAGGAGAGGGAGCGTGAGACTGAGGCTGAGCTGAGGAAAGGGTTTGAGGAGAGGCTCCAGGCCGCAGAAGAGGAGCTCCAGGAGGCCAAGTCCCAGATCAGCGCAGCCCAGGAGGAGAGCCTGCGGTTGAGCAAAGAACTGGAGAAGGCTGGAGAGCAGATCCAAGAGCTGGATGCCAAATGCGAGGAGCTACAAAAAGCGGCTGAGCAGGAAAGGGAGAGGAAAGAGGAGCAGAGGCAGAGAGACGATGAGGAGAAAAAGAAAGAAGAGGAGGACAGACAAACAGAAGAGCGGGAGGACTTGGAAAGAGTGAAAGGACTCTTAGAGGAGGTGAGCACACTGAAAGAGGAGAGGGACCGAGCGGAGGAGGAGAAGAGGCGAGCAGTGAAAGAGGAACGGGAGCAATGGGAAGGAAAGATGAACGATCTTAACGAGGAGAAAGAGGAGATGAGGAAGAAGATGGAGGCAGAATGGAGGGAGGAGCGTCGGAGGTGGGAAGAGAGGGAGGAAGAGGAGAAGAAAGGCATGCACAGCGCTCTGAGAGAAAGAGTGAAGAGAGCAGAGGCGGAGGTGGAAAGTCATCTGGAGAGGCTTGCGGAGAGCAAGAGAAACACAATCAAACTGCAAGAGCGAATACAGGTAATACACACACTCATTCCCATACTAATACTACATCCAACGCTGTGAGGAAGGGAGGTGAAAGGAAATTGAAATGTTGCAGCTTCCTGTCTCTGATGTACGCAGCTAATGATCGTTCGGATGGGAAAGTAGGGAGCGAGGTGGAAGTGGAAGCAGAGAGAGGGGGGGATTTTGCTTGTCTAACCACAGGCTGCCCTCCCTGAGTGCTATTCCCACTGCCAACTATCTGCTAATGAGTAGTTTGAGCAGGATAGATTTGCTGCACCACCACCATTACCACCTCACGCATGAGCATTAAGAAGCCCTACGAGAGCTGGCATGGAGCTGACACACGCCCTCACAGCAGACCATTAAAAGCTCGCAGCTGGGCTAGAGAGCTCCCTGACTCACCACATTTCATTCTCCATTTTTTTTTTTCTATCGCCCTCCCTGTCTCTCTGACTTGTGTTCTTTCTCTCCTTCCTCCTTATCTGTGTCAAATTTGCTGTCGGCTTCTCTCTCTTTCTCTCTCTCCTGTCCTCTTTGACGAACCACAATACTCCTCTGCACTGCCCTCCTTACGTGCCCTCGCGCCAAACTCCCTCCCGGCCCTTCACGCCTTCCTCCAGGACCTGGAGGAGGAGCTGGAACTGGATCGGAGGCGTGTATCCGAGGCCGAGGGCGTGGCTAAACGGGCGGAGGAGGAGCTAGCGGTCGCCAAGGAGAGGCTGCTGTTGCAGGAAGATGAGCTGCAGAGCAGAGCAGGTAGTCACTCAGTCCCCGTCTGTGTCTGTCTGTCCACCTGTCATCTCACCTGTGTGCACTGAAGAAAGCGTACATCGGTTAAACCCAGCTGAGCTCGGTGCATTTCCATTATTCATTCCAAGTCACCGTTAATTGAATTTTCGCCTCGCCATTATAATATATACAGAAAATGCAACAGACGCGCATTATTCATCCTCTACAAAAGCAAACAGTTTCATCAAAGTGTCATTATACCCAGTCAGCAAAAATGCCCCGAATTTTATTTATTGCATGATAATGATTTTTTGTTCTAGGCCCTTCCTCATTTAGTATCGGTCCGCTGTAAGTCCATTCTGCTTCTATTATGCATAATCACTCAGTATGCTCGTGCACGTACCGTATATGTGTGTGTGCCTGTGTTCACTTGGTTGTTTGTTGGCGTTTATTCTGTGTGTGTGTGTGTGTGTGTGTCAGAGGAGCTGCTGAACCGTGGAGGTTGCGAGGTGTGTGTGTGTGCTGAGGTGGATGAACTGAGGAGCCAGGTGAGCCGTCTGCAGAGCAGGAACAGAGAGCTGGAGTTACAGAGCAGCGGTAGAAACAGTGACCATGCCCGGCAGATACGCCAGGTAACACACATGTAAACACATGCATGAATACAAACAGTAGATTTATTTGTCTATGTATACACAAGTGCAATTACACAAGCACATATATGCATTGTACTATATGTGTGTGTGTGTGTTTATAGCATGCCGAGGCCCTGTCCTGTTTGCGTTCTGAGATGGTGAGAGCTCAGACAGAGGAGCTGCGTCGCATCCAAAAACACGCAGACGACGAGAGGGAGAAACTGCAGAGGGAGATAGAAAAAGAGAGAGAAAAGTTGCAGAAGGAAAGAGAGCAGGAGAAGGATCACATGGAGAAGGACAGAAACAGAGTCCGCAGAGAGAGAGATGAGGAGAAGGAAGCACTGCGCAAAGAAATGGAGGAGGTCAAAGAACGTCTGAGGAGGGAAAAGGAGGAGGAGATGGACCGGCAACGTAAGGAGTTGGAGGTCGAGAGGGTTCGTGTTCTCTCCCAGCTGGACAAGAACATAGAGCAGGTGGAGGCAGAGAGAGCCGGCGTGCAGCAGAAGCTGGAAGAGGAGAAGAAGAGGTTGGTGGAGAAGGCCGAGGAGGACAGGAAGCGGTTGAAGGAGCAGGTGCGGAAGGCGATAGAGGAGGTGATGAGGAGACACGCGGCCGAGCTGCACAGTGTACAAGAAGCTCTGAGCTCAGAGAAGAAGACCAACCAAGAGGTCAGCATCTGTTTGAGAGTTTATTCTTTTTAACTAGTAACGATTTCTAGAAATAGTAACTTTTCGGCACAGATCAGTAAAGTACTGCTCACACTTTTTAAGACCACGGCACCCCTTCATAAGAAATTTTTTGTCACGGAGCCCCTCCTTACCTCTGAGCTGATGTGTTGTGTAACTATGACAACCGTCCATTGTCATTAGCAGAGCTGCAATGTCTCCTTCCATTCAAAAATGTGTTTTCCTTCTTGTTCCTTCGGTTGGATGTTTGAGCTTCACTGTGCAGAATGATGTAGAGTGTTCAGAGTTTAACACCAGAAGGTTGTTTCACACTAATCTGCTGAAAGTGGAAAGTTTCAGTGAATCTTGAGTTAAAGGCGCGCACCTACTATCATGATCTGTGATATCATTTCCAATCGTGGTCCCGTATACGAGGTAATTAAACTTTTTTTGAGGAAAAAACATGCCAAACACAATTCATTATTCCAAGCAGAGGAATCTTATATGTCTTAAAACATGACTGGAGGGGATCTTTAAACATTTTTAAAACAGTTATTTTAATATTTTTTACTTCTTTTGTTTTATTATATTTTAAAATATAGCATAAAACATTGACATTAACGTTAATGTAAATATCAACTCAATTTAACATGGTGAAATTGTATTAAAAATGCATGTAATAAATGCAGAATGACATCAAAAAAATTCTTACACCCACTTCACTTCGTACACATATCTTTCACTGAATATGTTTACATTCACACAAGAAACTAGATTATCAAAAGAAATCAGGGAAAGGCAGGAAATGAGATGATGTGTTTACATGCGTAGCAATAAGCTGACCACTCTAAAACCTACATTTCTATACAACTGTTTAGTAGTCTGATATTTTTCACTACTTTACTACTTTTTAGGCTAAGACTGGGATAGTGTTAACGTGATATGACACTCCATTTCTCATTTTTCCCCTTTTTTGTGAAGCATTTGGACTATTAATGCAGTGTGAGGACAGGCATTGTACTGAAAGAGCACACAGTTTTTTCACAGTGTGCACATGTATCTGAATTTCAAAAAGAGTCTATCGTTCAGCTGTGGCAGTCAGCTTTTGTAGGCTTAATTTTAGCTTCAGATTCAGTTAGACTTTGGATTTATTATTTTAGATACAAGCACACATCACTATAAGCCACTATGAGTAACAATATTTCCTTTCAACCCTCCACACAGCTGCGACATTAATACTTTCCCTGTTCTGTGTCTGTGAGATGCTCATGTAATTTTGTAAAAAACACCTCAGAAACCCAGTCGAGCATTCACAGAAATCAGGATTCTCCAGCTGAGATCTGGTTGTGTTGACTCTTGATATTACAGAGGTTACTTCAGTGCATGTGGACACACATGATTGAGTTGGACACTCTTTTACACAGTTCAGGTCACAACAGGCATCAACCCCTTAGTCTAATTAGTTTCCAACATTTTGAGCTTGTGACTCTTTAAAATTAAGTAATATTCTAATTGTGACATGAGTCTTAAGAGTTATGACCATGTTAACTGTCTTTTAAAAATGTTTTTAGAAGCTTGAGGAGGTGAAATTATAATAACATAATTTACGAGAAAAAAGCAAAGATCAGAAGAATGGCTAAAAAAATTAATACATTTTTGTAGTCTAAATGTTTTGTTTCTGCCCTCCTATTCTGATAATCATGTCATGATTATATCAGATTATATCTTGTGACCCCGCTGGGGGGTTCCCACTCTGACGTTTGGAACCACTGGTCTAAAAGAGTGTGTTTAATGAATATTTTTGGCATTCAGTGTGTAAATGTAGAGATATAAAGAGATTTTATCATATAATTGCTTGGCCTTTGAGCCTTGTGTTAATGTGCACTTCATCGTGACTAATTATTAATTAGGCTTTAGTAATAAGATGATGAAAGTATGGTCGGGTTAAATACTAAAAAGGAAAGTTAATGTAATAGTTGTTTTGATGATTATGAACATTCTTGAAAGGTTTGTGCGCGTCTGGAGGAGGAGAGGAGAGGTGGAGAGGAGCTACGCAGCGGGCTGGAGAAGGAAAAGGAGGAACTTGAGACAAAACTGAAAGATGCCAGCAGTGAGGTGAGGAGACTACAAGTACAGTATTCATAATCATTTACATTTATGAAGCTCTGATTTTTTCATAACAAAAAGGTTTCTGTGTTCTCAGATCTGTCGGTTGAAGTCAGTAATCCATCAACAAGAAAAGAAAGAAAAGGTCGGCCCCGAAGCTGCACCCTCATCCTCTCGCCTGGAGGAGGAGCTGCATCAGACGCGGAGTCGACTGGCTCGGATACAGGAGGAGGCGGAGAGGCAGCGGGACAGGCAGCAGAGAGAGATAACGTCCCTGAGAGCTGACAAACACCGGCTGGAGGAGAAAGTCCTGGAACAGAGCCGACTGAACACGGAGAGGAGCCTCCTTGAGCAGAGCCAGCGGCACACCGAGGACCAGATCAGGTAGCGGAACGAATACAAACCTGCCAGAACTGATTCAATGTGTACAGTATGTATAATATCCTCATTTTTCCTTTCATCAGTTCAATTAGATGATGTTTTATCACCATGAAACTTGTTTTAACAAAGCAAAACATGACAACAAATCGGCTACAACAATAAAAATGATACATAAGCCATTAAACTGTGTTAGTACATCAATGAAAATTAAATCAATATCGCAATTCAAGCAAACATTTGCCTTAATGGTTTTCCTGAAGACCAATTAGCCTGTCTGGTCTCATTTAGTGATTCTACATCTCTAGCAGCATCATTCTCATCATATACTGACTGTGATTACTGTACATGCACATTAAAAACAACAGATTACTGCAGTAAAAATAAACAGCGTGTTTAATTACTCTCATGCAGATTCACAGTCACACTCGTACAAAAGGTTTTCATCCCTCTGCACACTGTCGATTAGACAACATAATGCAATCCTCTACCCGAGCTACTACTACAGGTCCCTAGCTATACTTGGGTTTCTTCTTCAGAAACACAAATGGGGGTTTTGTAATCCCTTAATAAGACAAAGAAAATCAAGTTTTGCATTTAAATGGATGAAATCAATTTATTAAGAAAAGTGTGATATAATCAGATTATTTCTATGCTTGTAGGAGTGCAGGTTATCAACTAAACCAGAAAAAATAGTGTTCTTTAAATGAAGAAGACGCATAAGAGAAGATGGCACTAAAAATGATCACACAGCGGAGTGTAGCAAGAAGAAATAAACAGTAATTTTGCATGTAGGTTAACTCTGCCTTACTTCTTGTTCTGATGCATGCCTCCAGGGCAGAGTGTGAGGATCGTCTCAGAGCAGAGTTCAGGATAGAGATGAATGCCGCTGTTGCTGAGAGCGAGCAGAGATGGCAGAACCGAGAGCAGGAGCTGCAGACACAGATAACTGAGCTGCAGAGTCAACTGGACGAGCTGCAGGTGAGCCTTCTTCACAAACTAAACCCATCGGTACTTAATGCGGTAATTCTTTAATCTAAGGATCTAGTTATCACCTGATATCAGAATTGACATGTAGCTTTCACTTCATCATTCATATTGTTAAAAAAACAGATGTGTGCAGCGGTTCAGATGTCTGGAACCATGCAGATCTAATTAGAGATTGAGTCACACAGTCAAGGTACATTCAGCTCCTAGAAAGCACAGAAAACCAGTGTGACTGTCATACTCTAAGATTAGCATCATACCCCTCCCCCTCTTTAAAACCAAGAGAGAAAGAAGCTTGATTGACTCATTTGATGAGGCTGCTTTCATTGTTTGCTGCAACTAATGTTTATTTTCATTGTCAGTTAATCTGCAGATTATTTTCTCGAGGAGTCAATATTTATGAATTATGTTAGAAAATAGCTAAATATACCCATTATAATTTCTCAGAGCCCAAGATGACGTCTTCTATCATAGATACAAGAGAAAATTAGAAATGAGAAAAGCAGCAAATCCTCAAATTTAGGAAGCAAATATTTGTCTTTTTTTGCCTTAAAAATGATCGACTTATCAATTGATCGACTAATTGGTTAAGTTCAGTAGTGAGTTCTTTTATTTCTTGATTCATTCTCAAAACAACATGTTGAGGATCAGAGATGTTTCTCTCCTTTTAGCTGCCATCAAAATCATATTTTGGATTTCATTCGGGTAATAAGGTAATGTCTGACTTGCCAAATGTTATTTTACACATCAAGATCAGTTTTCTAGTCATAAACAGTTGTACACAGTTGTATAATGACTTCTGTGGCTCCGGAGAAGCTTTGCAAAGTCTGAGAAAATAACCGTAGTGATGTCACTAGGGTATCTCAATTTGGAGATATACAGTATATTTGTACCAGAAAGCCTGATGTGCAGACTGGGAGTCTAAAAGTTGTGGGCGTTTACAAGGCAGGAGAGTCTAATTAAACACTAATGAAAGGCTCTTGAGTGACATTATGGGAATTGTAGGATCCAGTGTTGCTAGACCTTGATCCATATTAGAGACTAAAAGTCAGGATCTGCTGACCATTCAAATCTGAATCTTGTGAGACCCCCATTAGAGTGCAATAGTGAGTCACTGGAGTACACTTTTAATTAGTTCCATAAGCTTGTCTTGAGTGCACAATGAAGTCAGAGTTTTATTTATTTATTTCAAGAAAAAAAACGTTGGAGTCTGCAAATTCTTAAACAAAAGCAATGTCTCCATTTAAATAATTTAATGGTCGCTGCAAATTCATCATCTCTGGATTACTCTGACGGCACGCAGAGACTTAAAATCCTTTTTGCTCACAACTTTCTCGCTAATGCAGGTGGAGAAAAAGAAGGCGGGTTCGGGAGACGATTGCCACGGCAACCCCGAAATTGACAGGCTGAGGACGGAGGTTCAAGAGACCAAGGAGATAAACAAGAAACTGAGGGATCTGCTGCAGGTACACACGCACACACACACACACACACACACACACAAACACACACGCACAAACATTTTCAAAAATCATATGTACACTCTTTCAAAGGTTTTTCTCTGTGATGAATAATTTAGCGACTTTGGTGATAGCGCTGCAGAGCTCGAAGTGGAATGGCAACGTATTGCTATTCTATGAGTGCATTCATCCATGTAATATACAGCATATGTGGAGTTAAGTACAGTTTATCTGTAGTGTAAAAACATGTTTGTGTGATCTAAAAGCATGCAGCTATTGTAAAAACTGTGTTGAAGGAGCCCCAGAGCCAGTCTTTAGCTGAGGAGAGACACAGTCACGCAGTGGAGCTGCAGACGTTACAGCGACAGGCAAAAGAAGATCTGCTGTCTGAGAGGAACAGACTACAGACCATGCACCACCTGGAGCTAGGTAACACACACACACACACACACACACACATGCGCATACACATACACGTAAACATTAGCATAAGCACACACAGACAGTAACACATTCCCTATATGTAGCTGCATGGACACATGAACACACACACACACACACACAAGGAGCGATATACACATTGAGATTATAAATTCAACAGTGAAGTTCCTATTGCCATGGATACACTTCACCATGGCAACAGCAGAAGGGTACCTGTCACAGTGGGCCAAATTGATTTTGTTTTCTGTATGTGGTTCTGTGTGATATCAGATAAGCAGCGTGCGGAGTTGACCCAGCAGCACACCGAGTGGAGCAGACAGATGACCCAGAGACACATGCAGCAGATAGAGGACCTGCAGGCTCAACTACAAGCACACACACAGATGATGGCCCTGCAACAGGTGACACACACCGGGGCGAGCGATGTTGAATATTCAGTCCCCCTTGGGTTGAGTTTGCACAAACAGAAACACACAAATGTCTCAATGTCTTTGTCTGTGTGTTATAGCCTATCTCCCACTAACATAATCTCTTTTTATCAGACGCACACAAGCAAACAAATACCTTTATTTATATATATACATTATGTGCACACAAATCACAACCATTTCATAACTGATATCATTATCCTCCACATGAATGAAATACTCCATGACTCTGGGATAAAGCTAACAAAGTACATAAGTGTCTACAGCAGCACTAACCTTTTTAAAAACTGATATCTGAATCTTGGCATTAATGGAGATTTTGACAATGTATCCACTGTGTGTGTGTGTGTGTGTGTGTGTGTGTGTGTGTGTGTGTGTGTGTGTGTGTGTGTGTGTGTGTGTGTGTGTGTGTGTGTGAAGGACCTGAAGCAGCAGAACCAGTATCAGGTGTTTGAGCGACAGCTGGATGAGAGTCGCTGTGCCATGCTGGAGCTGCAGAGAGAGAACGCAACATTGAAGAAACAATTAAAGGAAAAGTAAGGAAGGGAGTAGAAGGAGTAGATACATGTAAAAAAAAAAAAAAGACTTATTTACTTCTTATTATTAACACAACCATTTTTCTTGATTATCCAATTTATTTAGTCAGAGAATAGTGTAAAATAATGTCCTTTACAGACTTTCAGAGCCCAAGGGGACTTATTCAGATTAATTGTTTCATCTGATTAACAATCAACACCCAAATATATTCAGTTTACTATCCTATAGTAACATATAGACAAAGAAACATATTAAATCCTCATATTTGAGAAGGTGGAAATGATGAATATTTGGCTTTTTTCTTGAAAAATGACTGAAATGATAAATCCATTATAGTAATTTTCTTTCTATCAACTAATTGATCAACTAATCATTTCAGCTCTAATATCTTTGGTATCAAGACAATCTACATACCAAATTGGAAGCAGTAAAAGGAATAGTTTTGGGGTTTTTTTGTTTTTTTAGAGAGACTTAGATGAGAAGATTTATTTTTACCAGCACTTCTAAAGCTCACTAATTAACACATTATAACCCCTGTAAAACCACAACTTGTTGTTTTGATCTTTTGGCTTTTGTATGGATTAAACACATGAGATATAATGTGTTAATTGGTGAGGTGTTGATAGGTGGGTTTTTGAACTTTGAAAGAGACATAGTAGCTGCTCCCCTCTGCTCCCAGTCTTTATGCTAAGCTACTCTAAAACTAAGCTAACTATCTCCTGGCTGTAGCTTAAAACAGTATTTACTGTACAAACATGGGAGTGGTATCAATCATCTCATTTAACTCAGCAAATAAGCATATTTCCCAATCGCAAGCCTTTAAGACAGTTAGGAAAAAACGACAACACATCCTGAGACAAACTGCATAAATCATTCTGGCTATGATTGAAATTCTGTTTAATTTGCATGCGTTTGTATTTTTATCCCTGTTCACTTCATTTTCATTTATTTACGAAAGATTTAGGAAACCCTCCCACTAAGCAAAATGTATGCATGTTCAGCCAAAGATCAGTCCAGTTTTTTGGGGGAATATGACCAAAAAACATCTTACAAACATGCACTTCTTCTGTGATTTTTGAGCTCTTTATTTGGAGCATGTTTTCATATGTATCAATGTATCTACTGTTTGGTCCAAAATCCTGGTTTATATTAAAAGTATGTACTGTGTCATGATATCCAGTAATATACAGGCTAAATTAGCTGGAATGTTTCCATCAGTAATGGATTCAGCCATTTTCAGGGCCACTGATGTCTTTTATCCAACAGCCCAGATAAAAACAGCTATTACTGTTTGCAACTTATCGTAACTGTGTTATTATATTAAACATCCCACTTCCATTATTTTCCATTCCTTTCCTTTCCACCCCTCTGTTGTATCTACTGCCCCTCCCCAGGTCAATACAAGAGAAACCTGAGGCCGAAGAGAAAGAGGAGGAGAGCACAGAACTGCACAAGAAGAGAGACGCCCAGCTCGAAGAAGAAGCACAACGTCTGAAGGAGGAAGTGGAGAAACTGAGGGTGGAGATGGAGAAACTGGAGGAGTCACAGAAACACTGGGAGGAGAAAAAAGAGGAGGATGTGAAAGAAGAGGAAGTGGAGGAGGAGGAGAAGAGGAAGGAGCGGGAAGAGGAGAAGAGGAGAGAGGAGGTGGAGGAGATCAAGAGGGAGCACAAGAAGGAGATGCAGAGTCTGGTCTCTGAATACAGCAGCGCTCAGACGCACCTGCAGGCTCGCATAGTAGCTCTGGAGAATGAGTGAGTACAAGACGGAAACACAGAAATACATAATTATTAATAACACATTTAAAATGAATATAAAATGGTTGTGAACTTGAGGACGGGTATGAGAGAAAAGATGTGTGTGTGTGTGTGTGTTGATTTAATTCCAGGCTGCGTGAGCGGGAGGAACGGTGCAGGAGGAGGGAGCCTCGATGTGATGAGCTGCAGTTGGGGAAACTCCAGGAGAGACTTACAGAGAGAGACCAGCTCATTAAACGATTAGTGGTGAGAGCATGCACACACACACACACACACACACACACACACACACACACACGCACGCACAGATCACTTGTTTACCTGTGGAAATGCTCCTCTGATCACTCCATATTCACTCCAGAAGATCCTCTTACTTTAGGGATAAGTCTGGTGATCAATCTAAATTTTTCTTATTGTCAACAAATTCCATTAAAATACCAAAACCAACAATGAACTGATCTTTTTAATCTTTTTAAGTGTTGTCTGTGTAACCACAGCCTGATATATCTCAGTCCTCTGTACTGTAGACCTCCGTTTTTGTCCAAAAACTATTAAAAACATTAAAGAGCCACACTGTTGCACTGGGTAACGTGTTTCTTCATTACTATGAATGTGAGCACTGTAGTTTATTTTGGGTCAGTCACACAAACACTGTCCTGCTACCATAAATACAAAAAGGTGATCCAAATCCGCAGCTGAAAATAGTCCCCAACAAATGCACCACCTGTTTGAGTAATGTTTGCTTAAAGGGCCACAACTGTTTGGTTTGAGTCTGAGTGCCACAAATAAAGTAGAGAAGTCAGAAAATATTGAGAAATGGACTTAAACATTTTCAGTTTTGGTCTTTTCATGAGATTTGTTAACATTATGGAAACTGTACAATATCACCAGCCTTATCCTGGATTGTTCCTGCCCAAGCTAAGATATTTTATATATTTTTTGCGTGCAGTGTATTTCCAAGGCAACGACTGATACTTTACATAACAGCAGAAACAGTACATTAAACATATGTTACATGTTGCTCATTTTTATGATTTGGTTTACAAATCTGTGTCTATCGTAATCTTTTTTTATGATTTGACAAAAACAAACAACAACAACAAAAAAAGTAACTCAATGTTCACTGATTAGCTTTTTCCAGAGCTTTCAACCGCATCTCACCATTTTCATCAGCAGATGGCAATGGCTCAGTTGTCATTATGTTCCTACTTGGATCATGTGACTCTATGAAAACTGAAAAAAATGCTGGTGCAGAAATGTTTTTTTCTGTCAAACTGCTGTCTCCAATATCCAGAATGAACAGTCAACTTTATGATGTTTTGAAGTTAAATACTTCATTGCTGATTGACTTTGAACAGCCCCTCACAAGCTAAACAGTCATTATATTGAATCCTGTTAAACTGACCAGTTTATACAATTCAAATCAGGGGAAATTACTGTACACAGTGTGGAAACTCACCTGACAGGAAGAACTTTTACTAATTCTTGCAGCCAATCAGCAGTGCAGTGACCAAGTGTTCTTCTTCTAAAACTGCCTTTGGAAGAGGGCAGATTTTTAAGAATGTAATAACTTTAACCATTCAAAGCAAATCAAATTGGAACAGCCTCTTCATAAATCTCCTCTGGTCATATATGCGTAGGAGAGAAATTAAATTTTTTGAAGTGTCCTCTGCCAGAGTGCCGTGTCTACCATCTGTGCGCCATGAGGCAGCTTAGCAAACAAGTACACCCTCCAGACAACAACACCAACTGTGAATAAGGCCAATGAAAGTCCTTCCTCATCCTCCTTCCCTCCAGGAAGAGAGGCATCAGCTGCAGCTCCACCCTCCTGTTGCCGGGGACAACAGCACCCTCAGGCTCCGTGACAGCAAGTCCCGCCCCGGGAGCGTCACGCCAACCATGAGGGTGAGTTTGTCTGTTCGGCTCGTGCACATAATGTATTCATCAAAACTAGCCTCCTTCCAGCCAGAAGCGCTCACTGGGCCGCAGCCAACTTCTGTTAGAGGCTGTAAAATGTACAAGCTCGCCCACTCAGCAGATCACCAGTCTGTCATAAAGACGCGTCCCCTGTGTGTAATGTGTCCATCACACAGATTTTAATTGTATGACATTTGACCAGTAAAGATACAGGCTTGTGTGGAGAGTTCTTTAAGAGTGAAAGTGTTTCCTACAAAATACAAAAACACGTTTAATGATGTAATCTTGTACCGTGCTGTATATTTGACTTTGGACATTGATCTTTAACTTCATTTGTCTCAGTGAAACACTTCATATGCAGATATTATAATATATATGATACCTTGAGGAAGATTTTAATCTCAGAAATAAAACCCTCTTTGCAGCTTTAATAATAACAATGTGACATTCATTTTGGTGTCAGTCATGGATAAGTGATCACGGACGCTCTGGGCTTATAAATGTAAGCATGATATGTAAAGCATGTGCTGTTTACAGGTTGTAGTGGCTCATAGTGACAAGATTTAAGAGTGAATAAAAGGCAGCAAAATGTCCACAGACACCTCACAAACCACTCCTGCAGCGTAACCCGCTTCTCTAGTGACCATCTGGATGTTCAGTAAGGTCCAAACACTCACTGTTTGGAGCGTTGTGTGTTACAAATAAGAATGATAGTGCAACAAGGAGGCTGTGTATTTTAACATATTTTGGTAAAAATGAGATATCTCATGAAGGTCTGACAGACCAAAACATCATAAACTAGAAGAGTGTGCTCAGTAAAAAGCAGAGCTTTGCCAGGTGTGCCTGGGGTCATGTTGGCGGTGATGCACCTACTGCAACGCCACCACAACTGCCAGATGCAACCAGTGGAGATTTGCAAAGTTTTGAATTGAAGTTTTTTTTTGTATAGTATAGTCTCAGTTTTCTTTAAGATGCATAGAATAGTGTAATGGTATTGTAAGCGAGTGTCCTGGGTTCGCCTAACTGTATGAACTAATAAGGAAACAATGTACGGGACAATAAGTCCAAACTTCTCATTTTAAAAATTGTTATTTACACAAAATAAAACCTCTTCCTGCCTCTCTCTCCCCTCCCAAACAAAGAGTTGAATTTCACTCCTCCCGTCCTTCCCGGCTCGAGTCAAGATGACAAAATAACAAAAACAAAAACGGGGATTTATTCATCTTGTATTGTGTTTAACTTAAGTGGATCATAATATGTTGGGTACGGATTAATCTGCAGATGCTCCCGCTCAAGATCAGACCAAACTTTTCTATGGCTGTCAGTTTTGAGCCACAACAAAGGCCAAGACTAGGTAAGCCTTGTTTGTGAAAGTCTTTACTATAGTTTCATAAGGAATCGTACGGAAGAGGATTAGGGCAACATGTGAAAAAATTATTTGAGTTCTGAGTTTAAAGTCAGAATTCTGACATTTCTGAAATTAAACTTTATTCTCAAAATTTCTGACTTTAAACTCAGAACTCAAATACATTTTTCACGTGGCCCTAATCCTCTTCCATAGAATTGCATTATAAAAATATTTTTAAAAAAAATTGTTAATCACTGCAACAACGAGAAGTCCTTGAGCATACCCACATAAATGTGCACAAAATATTTGGCTGATGGGTCCAGTAGTATGCAAGATTAGCTGCGGACACACACACACACACACACAACCAATCGTATGATCTCCTTCCAGGTTTACACCTGGCGGAGATAACTAATAAATAATTCAGCAGTAAGTGAGACAGTGTGGAGGAGATTTTCACATTTTTATTCAAGTTGTGCCTTACTTTGATGCACATTCAGGTATACAGAGACTCTTTTCAACATATTTTGGTAAAAAAAAAAATACATTTTTGAAACATTTGTATGTACGTACTGAGCATATGGAAAGACAGCAGAGGTGTTGTTTACACTGCAGAAGTGGTTTGAGAAGTTTCTAGGGACGATTTTACACTTTTTCTCTGCTGTGAAAATGTGTCAACTGATATGAAGTCAAGCTGACCACAGCTGCTGCTCTCCATGAAGCACAGAATTACACTGAGCGCTGCCTGAATAACAGAGTGGTTCAAATCTTTTCCTTCAGATTTGTTGCAGCATTTCATTGAGTCTACACTGGCACTTTGAATTATAACTGCTATCTCCTCGGTCAGTCAAGTTTGTGTTTGTCAATAAATCTTTTTGCATAAGACATCCATATCTCCTGGAGTTTCTGAATTGACGAGCTCAAGATTTCTATAATGTGTTCAATATTTAGGAAATATTTTGGGCAGAGCATCACTTTAAGTTCAGACTTTTCAATGCCTCCCTCACTGGCACTATGTGCAGCAAAGGCAAAATAATGTCACTCCATATGAAATTGAATTACCCTCAAAGGCAAAATGGCAGTTTTCATCATCCATCCAATACGCCATCACCTGCAACCTGTCAGTAATCTGTCTTTCAATGGCTGCAGGCCACATAATTATATCCACACAGTAGTGACAAAACTTTTCTTTTTGTCAGCAAAACCCATGAAAAGATCAAAACAAACCACAGATAACTCTGTCTCTCAGTGCTTTCCAACTTCTCAGTCCTTTCTGTGGCAATTTGTTCCTAATGGAGACGTTTATCTTTAAAAACAGGTCACAAATATATAGTTTTAATGTTTTTTTAAAGGCCAGGTAGTTCTCTCAAACATCTGGGCTCTGCAGTTTTTGGCAACTGAGTAAATAGTGCATTTGTTGGGGACTATTTCACATTTCGTGCTCTCACAAATGATATATGGAGTTGGATGTGTATGTGGGATTGCATCAAAATGAAGAACAGTTGCAGTGTTCATGGTAATAAAGGAAAATGTCACGTAGTTCAGCGGTGTGGCTCACTGATGTGTTGTTAAATAGTTTTTCGACAATAATTGAGGTCTTGAGCTTTTGTTACACAGCCAATCCTTCTTAGGAGAATCAATTCAGTCATCTATTGGTGGTTTTGGCTCTTCTATGCAAAGAAGAATACAGACCACCAGCAGACTTCTCTTTTAAACAAATACACCTACAGTAACAGTGTTTCTTACATTGTACTCACCAGCAGTCTGAGGTCACATCAAGTTGGATTTAATTATTATTATATAACATACTGCCAGCCTTAATATGAGTGGAGAATAATTTCACTGTGTGGATTTTGATTCATGTCATCATTAAATAAAAAGTACAAAACATCAACATAAATCATGCTGGTTTTAAAATTCAAATGTATGTGTTTTTTTCCTCTAACAGAGGAAGCGTGTGGAGTCACCTCCTCGTGTCACCAGCATCCCCAGCGCCGGTACTTACGACAGGAGCATCTTCCCGCCCCAATCCTCCTCATCGTCTTCCTCCTCCTCTTCCGTCCATCAGCACTCCTCCTCAACCCTCCCTCACCAGTCCAGCTCCCACCCGCAGACTTCCCCCCACTACTCCACCTCCTCTCTTCCGCACAAGCACACCTCCCTCTCCCTCAGCCAACATTCCTCCCCCTCTCTCCCTCGCTCCGCCAGATCCCGGACCTCCTGTATCCCCCCTACTCCAGCGCCCACCGCTCCCCTCCCTGTCTGCCCCTCGCCACAAACGGGCATTCGCTACGTGTCCCCCTCCTGCCAGGACCCACACGCACACCTGCAAGCCCATTCAATCAGGTATGGACTTTTTTAAAAAGGTGTCTTGTTTTCTTGTAAACAAACAAAAAATACATTCATGCTTTGTGTCTTTGAGGTCTAACAAACAAGTTGAAATCTTTCTTATATGACAAACATGCAAGGCAGACTTTTTGAATATTTATTTGAGTATTATATAGGTTCTTTTTAAACACCAATTCTTCAAATGGGGCTATCCTGAATCACCGCCATCACTGACTGAATCAGAAGTACTACTTTTAGCAGTAGAGCTCCTCACTGGTGACTGAAAGTACTGTTGACAGATCATTCATGACACACAGTATGTTACTGCCTGGTTAAAAGCTTATTTAAAGGTTGCAAAAACAAAAGAAACAATCATGATGTGATAATTCTGTCATGAACAGTTGGCTGTGGAGTTATTAACTTTATAAGCTTTGCTTGTATCGACTTAGTTTTGTACTGAACTGACAGTTTGAACCAGCAACAGACTGTGGTTACTACTGAAATGAAGACAGTCAGAATCAGCACCAAACGACATGGCGTTAAGTTTGTTTACTGATGTGCATTTGAATGGTTATGCAATCGTTTAGGTAAAAAAAAAACCCAAAAAAACAATCAACATGGTCAGTGATGATAAATCTTTGTACTAAACTCATGTCCACTTCTACGTGCTGTGTTTGTTGGTGCATTACTGACACCAACTTCCGTTCAGTGGAATAACATGAAACCTGCAGCAGGAATGTGAACAAATTGAGGACCTGCACATTTAAACATTGCTCTTTAGCGCTACTAGTGGTCAAAAACAACTCCACAGGGTACCTTTAATATCTTGGGAGTGAAATATGGTTGTGTGAAATACTCAGAACCTGGACATAATGTAAATATATATGTCAATATGTTTTTTGTTTGTTTTTTTAAATCAATGTCTTTTTGTGTTTTGCAGGGGCCCGTATGTGGAGCAGAGGGGGACAGAGGGGCTAAAGCAGGAGTGGTTCACCAAATACTTCTCCTTCTGAGCACAAATACACACACACACACAGCAGCTGCAAGTACATTTCTTCACATACAGTTCATTGCTTCTTATACACATCCGTTTGCTTCCCACATACACACACACAAAACCTTAAAGGGGAACTCCACCGATTTTACACATCAGAGTCCGTTTACAGGTCTTTGGGAGTGCTACTGCATATGTGAAAAAAGTTGTATAAAGCCTTTTGTGGCTCCTGAAGGAAGCTGCGCAAAGTCTGATGAATTGCCCCAAAGAAACATCTGTTGGAGCTGAAAACTACAAGTTTGAAAATGAAAAAAAAAAAATCTGGGGTTGTGGAGTTAGAAAGAAGTGAGGTTACCAGGCTACATTAGCCGCTACTAGCACAATACATGTCGTTCGCGAATGATTCGTGTAAGAGAACGAATCTTTTATTTGAACGAACTGAATCACTTCCTGAAACTATCCGTTCATTTCTCAGTTCAGTTGAGCTCTCAGTCAGTTGCGAGCGAAAGTGATTCGTTTGCAGGGATCGTATCAGTATCATAGAGTGCATAAACACAACTGCTGCATCTGTACTCATGAGATTTTAAATACCTTAAATTTAAAATGAGCTAGCTTATATTTGACAATCCCTGAATTATTTTTTTAAAGTCTCACCACCTTTCGTAGTTTACAATGCGTGGTGAAACCTGCAATATGAAAAAACGGGTGGCTGACACTGTCTCAGATCCTTTAACCGCGAGGGAACGTCGCATGTTCAATGATCCAAGCACTGACCCAGTGCCCACCCTTCACCCTCCCTCTCATGTCTTGAAGTCTCGAAGAAGAAAGTAGTATCAAATATCTTATTTGATTATTATGTGTCGCGAAAATATACACACTGTACATGATAGCGTAACACTTTATTATAGCAGCTTTCAGTTTGCAAACAGTATCTTTATCCAACTAAGTTCTCAGCTCAGTGGCTTCTCCTTCACGAATGACCGTTCCCAGTTTTAGCGTGTTTCAGGTCAGTGAGGGGGATTATACGCAGTCAGAGCTCCGATCAAGCACTGAACGATTCAATGAACGAATCTTTTTAATGAACTCTTTCTAGTGATTCAGTACACTGAAAAGAACCGCTTTGCTCATCGCTAACCTGAATCTGTACAGTCGATTGAATGAGTCATGTTACACTGTGGGTAACGTAGGCGGCAGGTTTTGACAAGGAAGAATAATGCATGGCGTAAAAAAGATGTCTCTGGTTCTGCTGCATTGATTTTGATTTTTTTTAAACTGCCCATCGTGTGTATGTATGTTATAGATGTGCAATGCTAAATCGGTGGAGTTCTTTTAAAACACACACACACACACACACAAACAGAGACATGGCAACATTAACATACGTATGGGCTCATCACCAGCAAGGTCATCTCAAACATTGCCTCAAAGCTCAACCAAAAAGTGCTTCTCAAACACATGCCTGACCTCTTCTCAGAACATAGGCCTGCCGGATCTTGTTTGTATAGTTTGGAATGTCTCCATATCTGTTTTTGTTTTTTTTAAACAGTCTTCCTTTTTTAAATGCAACTTTTGCTCTAATCTCATCACATGATTACTCCAGGAAAACGTACATTTTTTTGAAATCAGCAACCAAGTGTCTCTTCGAGTATGGAAGCATTCGACGTATTCAATCAAGATCCTCGTCAATACGGACACACACGACTCACCATACCAAAATGAAGCTTGTTTCAATGCAAAAATGTATAATAATCTTAATGAACAAATTGAATAAATATTTTGTTTTTGTACGTGCTTCTTCTTTATACATTGGTGTAACATGAATTAAAATGAATCACGTGGCCCGACGGTCAACATGGACTACCTGCGTTAGGGGCGGGTGCATGGATGTATTATAAGAACTGGATACCAGACGCCAAAATGACACCAGTTCACTTGAATGAAAAATGCTGAACGAGCACATAAGCCTAAAGTTTCCTGGATGACGTCACGCACATAAAAATAGCTTTTCTAGACTGTGGAAAGGTCTTACAAATACAAAACTCTCATAGATTAAAAATTCTTAATACAAAGAGTAGTAATTGAACTTATTTGCAGTTGGAGGTGTCAAAAGTTTTGCAGATGCCCCTTTAATGATGATTGTCTATGTGGAAAATTTTTATTGGGCCACAAAAGCACAACTTGCACCAAATCCAGCTCTCACAATACATCCATGGGCAGGTGATGTGTATAAAATCCTCTATCACAGTATATTTAATGATATCTCGATATACAATTAAAATCTCGATATATGTTGTGATACATAGTAAATATTTTTGAAAATTGATGGGAGATAGAATTTATTGATTAAAAAATCACTTTGGGGTGTGTTTTTGGCAAATTAAACCCTCAAAAATCACATAAAAATGACCAAAATTACCATTATTGTCCAACCGGTACTGGACTTTTGAGACATATATAAAAAAAATATTTGCCAATATCAGCCAATCCCTACTGCAATTTTGTGATACTTGTTCCTGATATATCGGCAGTAAGCCGTTATTGACTTATATTTTGGCCCAGTTATAATTACCACAAAGCAGTTGTACATACTTATTTGCACTATTGTCCACAATGCCTAATACACCCATAAAATATTAAAGCGATGGCTGCCACAGTATTAACGGTATGGCTAAACCTCTGATGGGTCAATAATTCCCAGCAGGGAAATTTTAATGTTTCATTTGTAAGCTTGCAAAAAAAAAGCAGCACATTCATGAGTTTAAGTTATCCATATTTAGAAAAAAAAAAAAAAACGTGTCACAATTTTGCCCACAGTGACATGAGGGTTGCCTGGAAACTGCCTCTTATTAGTCCACATTTCACAATTCACATATTGTGGCTGGTATCTGTAACAGGGCTGCCACTTACCTTTATCTCATAGCCCAAGATGATGCCTTTAAATTGTTAGTCCAACCAACACAGTCCTTCAAACTCCAAAGATATTCAATTCACACCGAAATAAAACATGAGAAGCTGGAACCAGAGAACATTTGGTGTTTTTAATTCATACATGTATCAATCAATTACCAAAAAAGTTGGCAATTAATTTCTGTCAATCGACAGTTTAGCATTAATCTAGATTACAAAATTGTGATCACAATACCACTTTCAGATGTTGTTCAAGATCAGTTTAAATTTATTTAGAATATTTTTTTCTGCATTTATACTTAAGATGCATAAAATAACATGTACCTCATCAGTTAAAATACACAAGCCTATGCAAGAGTAGGCATAAAAAAAAGCACCATTAAGACATTTTGCGATGCATGAATACATTATTTTCAAATGTCTCATATGACAGTTCTGTATATACTGTACATTGAGTGACGTTTATCTCTGCCAGGATCAATAACCGTGTCTTTACATATCACAGGTCATCCAGGGCGACTGGCAAACTGCTGACAAATGGAAGCTGACTAGAGACGACCCAGATAAACTGCACCTTCTTATTAAAAACTGCCTGCGTGAGCTTTTTCACATACTACTGAAACATGGGGCAGCTTTGCAGCGCTTCAGTAGCAGAACTGTACTGGAGGACGTTGTCATAGAAACGAGTGAGCTCTTCTCGTATGTCCTTGGCAGCCCTCCCTCCTGTTCCCCGGTACTTCATGGAAAGCAGCTTGGAGCACAGGTAGTGGAGCCACAGCACGTTGGTATGGGGGTGGTAGTTACTCCAGTTATTACTGAAACAGACAGACAAAAAAAAAGATCAATAAATGATGACCACAATAATTCTGAAATATTAGTTTAATAATGTAAATGAGCAGGATGATCTACAAGAGGACTGGTAATGTCTGTTAAGACATGTCACAATGAGAAATCAAATAAATATCAATGTCAGATGGGGAAATTATATTTTTATACCTCTTATCAAACATCCAACAAATCATATATGTATGGTAACACTGAGAAAAGATTTCTTACTAATCAGCTGATATCTGCATAGTTCACTGTTGGCTCTCTTTTTCTATAAAAAGGTTTATTTCTTTCTATATGTGCATTGTTTAACTGCTCCATCTTGTTCTGTGGCACGGAGAAGCTCTTGCTAAACAGCACATCCAAGTGTTTCTGAATTTATCACTGATACATAAATGCACTGACCCATTCTCCTGTCTCATCAGTCTGTAGATATCAAACTGGTAATCCCCCTGGCCCATGAAAAGCTCCTCATCCTTGGAGATGTCACAGGATACAGTCAGATCATCTGAGGAGGACAAAAATAAATGCTTTTCAGCACAATCCGCTTAATTCAGCTGTAAAAACTCAAAATATAACAATAAGCAAGTGGGAGGTGGTGGGTGGAAAAAAATATCTGACCGATTTCTAGTCTGGAGAGAGAGTAGTCAATGATGCGCACAAGCACTCCTTTGGTTTCCACAGAGTGGGCTGTTCCATTTAGGACGAAGCTCCCCTTCTTCTGCTTGGTTGTTTTGACCAGCACATTGCCCCAGTGGAGGTCCCTACAGAAAACAGTAGAGGGGGATAAAGTTCCTGTTACAAGACAACAACAAAATCATCCATCACAGCAACACTGGAGTTTTGTTCTGAATGCTGAATGTTTCACACCTGCTGTGGCAGAAGGAGGAACTTTTGAGTTAATTATGCATCAACTTACGTGTGTATGCCTGAATGAAAGCTTCAAAGTATTTGTTGTCGCCCAAGTTATTGGAAGTTTATGATATCATGTTTGGTGCTGTATTGTAAGCCAAACTTTTATTCAAATAATCAAACGTTATGAAAGCTGTTTGTAGTTGTCTTTATTCAATGATACTGCACAACCAACAATCTGATACAGAGTTACACCAAAAGCACAGAAATCCAGATGTGGCGATTTTGAGCTTTGCCATTACAACAACTAGGTTGAAACTATTAAGTCATTATTCAATAATTGATAGAAAGAAAATCAAATAGCAATTATTTTAGCGATTGATTAATTGTTTATTTAGTTTTTTTAAGCAAAAAAAAGGTAAAAATTTACTGGTTTCAGCTTCTCAAATATGAAAATTTGCTGGTTTTACTTGTATTTAATGATAGGAAATTCAATACCCTCGGGTTCTGAATGGTTGATACATAAGAAGACATTTGCAGTCATCACTTTGGGCTCGGGGAGATTGATTCTCTGACATTTTGTAGACTAAATATGTACAGTGTTATCCTGTTTGGTGCGTCTAAGATGAGATGCATGCAGATAATCACAGTTACAATCATTTGTGAATGTGTGCGTGTACTCTACCTGTGTTCAAATTTTAGCTCCTCCTCAGCTACAGCCAAGGCAGCAGTAACTTGATGAAGAATGCTCTTTGCCACCCCCAACGACGCCAGCTTGATGACACAAGAAAGGCTTCAATTAAAAGCTGCATTTACACTCTCACACCAGTCAAACAAAGTCAATTTATAAGCTAATGATTAGAAGATACAGTTGCCTGTTCTTTTTTCCCCCAATTAGTACAGCCTAATTATTTTTGCAGAAGACTCAATTCAAGACATTACCATTTTAACGTGTGCACTCTCTTCATTAATTTTTGAGCACATTTTCACAGCTAGTCTGCAAGTCAGTGTAATGAGAGTAGAGTGCAAGGCTTGTGTTTGAAGACAGAACATGAAACTCTGGCCACAGAACAGAAATTGGCAAGTATTTAAACTGAGAAAGTCAAAAAGCAGAAAGAAACACACACACACGCATGCATTGTTTCAGCCCAAACAGGCTTAAATTATGTCTCAGCGTAGTAGCTTTTTAAGGCGTTTGAGCGTTTTGAGCAGTCACTGACATGATTGATGACTGCTCATCATCACAGCAGAGCGCTGTATTGCAAAGAAGAGGTGCTGTTGTGTGTCACTTTGATGTGTGCGTACCGTTCCATTGCTGTTCTCCAGGTCAGTGCCTCCAAACTCAAACTCCAGGATAATGAATAACTGATCCTGTTGAAAGAAATCTAAGCAAAGACACGAAGAGAGATGCAGTGAAAAAGACAAATATTGCCTGATCCCACATTGACAGATTTTTTGTCTTCCATTAAACTCAGAGCATCTGGTAATAGACAATCTTAAGAAAAAAGAAAGACTTCTTTTAGTTTCATCCACCACTGCAGCCTCAAAGATACACTGCACTGCAGTTCTCTACATTAGGGAGTGTAAATTTAATGTGAAACATATCGGAATATGCTTTTCCCTCACTGACCTGGTCTGTCATTCTCAGAGCCTTTTTGTTGGTCAAAGGTGTCCCAAGCCTTCAGGAAATCTGGAGGGTAGCAGCCTCGGACGCAGTGGAGACTATGAGCGAGCAATAGAAACGTCAAATCACATATAAACTTAACAGTAGTGGTGCCATGATTAGTAAAAAAGAAAACTAATCACCAACTATTTTGATAATCGATTAATGTTTTAAGTCATTTTTTAAGATGTAATGCTAAAATTATGAGAATATTTTAATGGTGCTTTAGTCCACTATAATAGTAAACTAAATATCTTTGGGTTGTGGATTGTTGGTCGGTATAAAACATGACATTTTAGGTTGCATCTTGGGCTTTGGGAAACAGTGATCAACATTTTTTCACCATTTACTGACTTTTTAAGACCATATGGCTAATCGATTTATTGAGAACAGTTTAACTGATAATGAAAATAATTGTTAGTTGCAGCCTAATTAAAACCATTGAGACACAAGCAGAAATAAGACAACAACCAGAGAGAGTGCTTACTCATTGAGTCCAATAAAGCCGTGAGTCTGGTTCTGCTGCTTCTCTTTCAGGCTGCTCAGCTCCCTGGTGGAAAAACACATCAGTGATGTTTAGTTCACATTGACCAGCTGTTGCATTAAAAACAAATTCCCCAAAAACCTGAAGTCTCAGCTTAATGAGAGCTAGGTTCCACTAAAGTGGGACATTCAGACTTTATGAACCACCACAAAATATTAGGTTTATATCTTTGCTGTCACAGCTTCTTTATGCTGGTGTCAAATCATGTTATAGCAGAATAGTGAGACACACAGTGTTCATTTGTTGCCACTTTACTTTCATCAGTATGAAAACATGTTATTGCAAATAACTGTATTATTTACTTTGAGATAATAATCTCATGAAGAATCTCTCCGAAGGTCTTCTGGTCCTCTCCATTCACCTTCTCACTGCCCTCCAGTGGAATAATCTGTCAGCACAAGAACCACTGTTTTACTACTGAATATACATACATTTATTCATTGTATCTACATTATAGAGACACCTTAAGCAAAGTCCTACACCTCAGATCACACTGAATACTGACAACTGAAAGAAAGGTGCACTTTGGATGCAATACGGTCCTGTTTATATACATACTGTACATCATATAGTTAGATCTAAAGGCAGTACAGCTCACAAACACACACGTACTTTGAGAGCAACCGTGTCTCCTGAGGCATTGGTGGTGGAGAAGACCTCACCGAAGGTCCCCTCCCCAATCTTCACACACTGTTTCATACGCTGAGGGAGAATACACTCCTCCCAGGGCAGAGGGCCCTGCTGGTCGCACTCTGCGTACACCTTCTCTGCATCCGACAGATCTGCATCCTCACTCGCAACCTGTACAAGAAGACAAGAGGGAGGACGTTACAGGCATGAAAAGGTAGGAGGTTTCTATGTTTGTGTAAGACCCAAACGCAGTCAAACTACAAGGATTACAATATGTAGAACGCAGTGACAATGAAGTAGGGTGTGTATCATAGACTGTGTATCTGCAAAAGTGTTTATTTTTGTACACCCGAGGCTGTGTTTCATTTGCATTTCACTGTCACTAGACAGCAGTCAACACATAGTAGCTCACACTGGATATATTTACACTTGACATAATCTGTAATTCAGAAAAACATATTTGAAAACTAATTCATGGCTATGTGTGGCTTCTTCAAAATCATCCTGTTAAAATAATTCTATATATGGCGTTTGCTCTCATAGCTGCAGATGTGTTTCGTACCAGAGAATCACAGCTCATCAGCTGTGACTGGAGGCGTCTGGAAAGCGGTGTCCGGAGAGGCGTGGCAAAGAGATCCTGGCTGACGTCTGCCAGCTCCGCCCTTCCAGGAGTGCATGGCACTGATGTATGTAAACTCCTCGGAGTGAGTAGCACTGAAGAGAGGCAATGAGGAAAAAAGAGACAGGCAGAGTTAAAACATTAGAGTGAGGGGAATAAAGATCAAATATGGACACAGATCTTTTTGACTAACTGAGGAGCAAATTACAACTTGGTGGTGTATGTGTATTACCCATGTTTTTGCGATGAACTGAGAGGGCGGCTTTGAGACGGCTCCAGGTGTGGGTGTTAGGTGTGAGGTCGGCCAACAGAGATGAGAAGTTGAGTCGACTCGCTCTCGCTGGGGTGGAGAAATTCATGGTAGTCCCAAACAGCTCCTACACACAGGATGGATATCATAGTTTGTCAATGATGTCACATTTTAAATCTATCCGTCCTCCCTTACCTTCAATGATACCTTGCCATGCAGACATTTTTCGTTTTTATTTGCTCAGGTTTTGAGATCTTGCCGAGACTGAGAGCACTGAGTTGTGTTTGTGGTGCTCAAAGCAATGAAAAAACACTTTTGAAAGACCCAACACATGGTGCTTTTTAGTAATCCATACATTTTAGTTCTGAATTATTTTTCTCTGATCATAAAATATTAAACTTTCTGTGTTCTGCAAGTGGAAAGACATGTTGCAGTTTAGTTTTTAAAATCTCATTTAAAATGTGCTACAAAAATAATCCATTGACCACTGTTATATGAGGATGGCGACATCAATCTTAGATGTGAATATCTCAAACATAAGGAAACAAAACCAAACTATGAGGGTGGATATAAGTGTGGACACCTCTGGAGATAAGGGGGAGGCTTTTTTTTTTGTAATTTCTGTGAACCAAACAGTTATTACACTCTGACTTGAACATTACATCATGTAACATTGCATGAAAAGACTGAGATGTAAAATTCACTGATATTCTCTTATCAACCCAGAAACTTAACCAACTTCCCTGATTTTCTGTGTATAATAAAGCCCTCAGTTGAAATGGTAGTCTGGCACACAGAATGGATGTACACCAAGATTGTCGCAGATAATAAAAATGATTTGACAAATCGGGTGACGTTTAAACATTTCTTGTGTCACATAATGTTAAAAAAAACCTCAGGAAGAAACATTTAGTGATACATTATTGAAAGTGTTGCTAAATGTTCTCTTAACCAGGAATAAAAAATAAATAAATAAATAAATCACACTACTTAAAAATATTTTAGAAATTCCATTATTAATCGGGGCCTTGCGGATGAACTTTGATTGCCCAACGTCTGACTGAACTGAATTTTTCCTTGACAACCAATCGCAGTCCTGAGGACAAAGCACCAGGAAAGAATATAGCGGTTAATTACTGCAGGTACATCTGATTTAAAGGGCTGCGGCTTATAGTTACTCTCATAATAAATCAATCTATTGCACTTTCTTTCATCTAACTGAAAAATAATTTAGTTAGTTACTTATTTTGTCTGACAATTGCTAACCAATAACCAAAACTGTTATCAATAAAGTGATGCGTCAATGGACAGTCAATAAATGGACATAATGTTTCAGCAGTATTGTGCTTGTGTACATGTTGTTCTCACCTGCTGCTGTTTGGATTGAGTGGATATCAGCTCATTGATGCTGCAGTCCACAGTCTTGGTACCGCCTCTCTGTGCAGTTCTGCTCTTGAACATGTGTGTGCTGGCGCCGTTTTTAGTTTTCCAGCGACTCACACTCAGACCGCTCACACACGCCTTCCTGGTCGTCCCCGGTCGATCCGTGGACGTGCTCCTCCTTTTCTTTTCTCTAAGAGCCAGAGAGGTCTTTCTTCTTTTAGGGAGAACATCACAGGATTTCTTTACAACGTCTCTGTCTGAGCTAATATTGTTCCCAGAACTAGTTGAGCCCCTCTTTTTCTTATTGACGTTTACAGAAGAAGTGCTTCCTTTACAGCGATTAGTGTCACTCTCAGACTGGTGGTCGCTCTTTGTCTGGTTATCACTGGCTGAGTCTGACACATCTGTGGGCGATTTAAGCTTAGTGCCTTTACACTGCAGATTTTCTTTCAACTGTGATAAAGTTAAACGGTTTATCTCAACGATGAATTTGTCATTTAGACATTTCTCCTTCAGCATCGTTTTGAGTGTCTCTGGGTCATTAGACTCTGGCTGAGTGACTGCACTGTTTGTCGACTGTCTAACGACCATCATTCTCTCCACAATTTCTCTTGAACGTGCGAGATCTTCGGAATCCTCAATGTTATATGCGTGGTCATTTTCTGACTTGTTTGCATCTGGATTGACAGACTTATCATCACAAGCCAAACTTGCCTCTCTGAAGCCTTTAAGTTGCCGAACAGTCTGTTGTGACAAAGTCAGTGCTTTGAGTTGAGCTTTGCATTTCTTAGTAAGACATTTGTTCTTTGCAGCTACAGTTTGCACAGGGCTGTCGGCTGATAATTGTGTGCCCATGACAAAGTCAACGCTGCTGTCGATGCAGTGGGTAGATTCAACATTAAGTAGTGATGTCGACTGCTCCATGGATTCCACTGCTGATGAGCGTTCAGCTGACTGCTTATAGTCAACTGACAGTGAAAGGTTAGTGCTTTGACTGTCGGTCACTGAAGGCTCAAAACTATTGTTTGTTGACTGTAAACTATCACTGGTTGCATTGTTAGTCACAGATGAACAAAGACAAATTGGTGGTTTTGAAGATGATGGAGGGTCGATAGTGTGACTGCTGTCCACAGACAGTGAATGTTCATTTGTTGGCTGGCTGTGGACTGAGCTTGAATGCTCCAAACAGGATGAGTAGGTTGTTTCACTGTAAAGCTGAGTCACAGTGAAGTTGTCCAATCTCTCCAGCTGCACTGTGCAGCGCCAGGTCAAACAATTCTCCTTCAGAGCCTCTATGAGCCACTCTAACCCTCCCGCTGCTGACACAAAATGACTGCTGCTTTCACTGTCTGTAGTGAGCAGATTTAGACTTTGTAATGTCCCACTATTCTTGGTGTTTGAGTCTTCACCGTGACTTCTAGCTACCTCGCTACAGCTACTCGTCTTGTTCATGTTCTTCAGCTGCAAAAATGATTCACCAGAGGGTTCTTCATTGTAATGCGGGCCCAGTTGTTTCTTGCCAAGGCTTGACTGCTTGATGGGTGGTGCGGTATGTGGTTGCCCTGGTGAATCCTGGTCTTCTTGGAATGTGCTCACGAGACCTATACAGCTTACTGACATGGACGGAGGAGAGGACTGATCATTGATGGGAGAAGGTTTAATGTATGGCCGTTTGCTAAAAGAGCTTGCTGAGGGTGTAGAGCAGAAGATGGGTTTCCTGGAGCCGGGCCCGAGGCTGTGATCTGCCGACTCATTGAGGGATATCTCTCGGAAGGGGTTGGTGGCAGAGCTGCTTGTCCCTGCAGCATTCACAGAGTTCTCCACACTTGACACCAAAAATGACAGGGGGACCCTCCTCCTCCTGGAAGGCCGAAGAATTCTACTCGTATGGAAGTCATCTGAAGAGTTGAGTACACTGACAGTCGCTTTTGGGAGTTTGGATTTGGTGGAAACTGCACGTCTGCGGCGGGTTACAAAGCGGCCCGTAGAAGGAAGATTACCACTGAGAAAAAGAAGACAGGGGGGAAGAGCTAATTGTTACAGCAATTACTGAGAACATTTGTGTAACACACACTTAAGCTAATTAACAGGGGGATCAACACACTGACTGGATGAATACTTTATTTGAACTGACGTTTTGTGAGATTTTGCAGAAGACCTCGAGTCTTCCTCACTCTCGCTGGTGATTGGGTCATGCTGTCTTTTCCGTCTCATCAAGGCTCCTGTGGCAGAGACAAGCTTGCTTTTCCTGCTGACGCACAGAGACAAAGATCATTTCAACAAACATATTAACAGACAAAAAGCTTTACCAAATGACGATAGAATAATGTCTATCGTTTCATATTACGTTTTATGTCTTTATTTTGTTGTGTCACAAATCACACACTTTATGGCAATATTTTTCGGCATTTGGAGTCTGTCCATCTTTTGCACGGATTACATTAATAAATTACTCTTCTTGCCTTTTTACACGCAAAGCTTTTATTGCATTTTCTTTTCCTTCAGATTTGCTGTGGCATTTCACTGGGTCTACACTTGCACTTTGTTGTAACTGCTATGTCCTTGGTCGATCAAGTTTGGGTTTGTCAATAAATCTTTTTGCATAAGACATCCATATCTCCTGGAGTTTCTGAATTGACAAGCTCAAGATTTAACAGTAACGTAACAAGTGTAGCTGTCGTCAACTTGAGTACCTCACCTGATTCACTGTCTCTCCTCTGCTCCACTGTGTGCACTCATACGGTGGACCCACACAGACAAGAGACTATTCATTGAATTAACAGAAAATGTGATCATATCGCACAGCCCTATGTGTCAGATACATTTAATCAACACCCCATATATTAGGCCGCTCATCTCATTTTCAGGTTTCATTAATTAGACTGCCACCAAAATCAGTAGTTTTTCTGCCAAAAACGGTGATTTGACATCTTTTGAGTAATCATAATTTTATACTTAAGTCACTTGCAAATGTTGAAATGTAAACTTAATGAGATCTGATGAGGGATTTGAAAGGATTTGGATTCAATAAGCAGATCTGAATTCGATAAAATGCTATTGATCTCCTTCCATACAGACAATTCTTTGTTTTCATTATGTGTTCTGCTCATGCTTGTTTGTGCACAGACCTGGTTGTCTTGCTCTGCTGAGCAGGCTGCGGACAAGAAGGCAGGGACATGCTGATATTCTCCTCAACACTGCTGTTCTCTGTCAGAAACGATAATTTTTTCCCCCTGACAGGACGGACTATTCTACCACTGTAAACACTTGTTCTCTCTCTAAAGATAGAAAATAGATTATAAAAAAAGAACAGATTAGAAAGAAGGGATTTGGTGTATGAGCTAGTAGGTCAGGAGAAACTATAGGACATCAAATAATATAATACAAAAGGCGCCCCTTTTAGTATTATAAAAATCCAATTGGGAATGCACACGTTGAGTAATTTCCTGGATTGATCATTTGTCATATTCAATACTTGCTTAATTATCCATTATCAATGTTATACATTACAAAATGAATTGTTGTCTTCTTGAAAGCTTTACTTTGTAGTACAACACAAGTTAACTGGCTATTTGAATTACAAATTAATTAAACATATGAATAACTAGAGCCATAAATTCATGAAATTGACCACTTCAGAGGGAGAAGAACACCAAAACAAGTTGATAGTCTTCATATGGATATTTCTCCCCATTATTTGGTCACATAAAACTCTGGACCTGCTGACATTCCTTTCTACTTTCATAATACGTTCTGATCATGCCAGCTGCTCGTTTGTGCACAGACCTGGTTGTCTTGCTCTGCTGAGCAGGCTGACGTCGGGGAAGAGGGGGGAGGTCAATGTTCTCCTCATCGCCGCAGTTTTCTGTCAGGCACTTGGTTTTTCTCTTGGTAGGACGGTCTGCTTTACCACTAGGAACAATAATAAAGAAAGGATTAAAATCAAACGATGAGCAAGTATGCAGATAAAGCATGAGCAAGCAGATCAGTAAGAAAACTATTCCATAAGCACATCAAGGATATCTTTTCCACCAAGGCTTGGACAAAATATTATTAATTGCCATGTAAAAGAATCATAAAATTGAATTTAACAGTTTACTTATTACAAAATGCTAAGCAGCTGTCATTTCCAGCTGCTTGCTATCTCACAGACCTGGTTTTCTTGCTCTGCTTGGCAGATTGAGGACAGGGATGTGAGGAGATGAAGACGTTCTCTTCGTCGCTGATATTCTCCTCATTATAGCTCTTCTCGCTCAGACATACAATGGCATTCCTCTTGGCAGGACGCATAGCTCTATGACTAGCAACACTAGTCTTCCTCACTCTTAAGACATGAAAAACAGATGCGAACATGAGGAGCAGAATGGATATGATATTAAAGATGATAAGAGCAAGTATATCAGGAAAATATGTACACCAATCAACGGTAATCAGCATAAGAAAATGCATTTATAGGAGGGATGATGACCAAAAACCTGGTTTTCTTGCTCTCCTTGGTAGGTTGAGGACAGGGAGGAGAGGGGATGACGTTCTCTTCATCGCTCATATTCTCCTCATCATAGCCCTTCTCAGTCAGACATACCATGGCATTCTTCTTGGCAGGACGCATAGCTCTACGACTAGCAACACTAGTCTTGCTCCCTCTAAGACATGAAAAGGGGATGAGGAGAATGGATAAGATTTTAAAGATGATGAGAGCAAGTAGATCAGGAAAATATTTACACCAATAAACAGATGAAATGATGACTTGGTTACTTCAGTCACTAAATTACTTAATTTCTTTGACATGAAATATGCCAGGCCCAGTGGCTTTGTTTGTTATGTATTTCTGTGTGTAACAGAGCTTCAGCCTATTTCATATCTTTACACTTTTGAATGATTGATGTTTTGTATTTTTTTACTGATGGCACTTCACCAGCCAGAGGTTTGTGTACTTAAAGTAGAGCCTTATAAATAATGGATTTTTGAAGCAGATACCTCTTGGTATATATATGGGCCTATCACAGATGTATCAGTGTATATGTTGTCTGATATGTGTTTTTATTTTTTTTAAAGTTATATAGGCAGCATTTTATGTATATTTGATCCTTTTTCTTCATTCAAGTTTAATGTATAATACATATGGTTTTTTTTTTTGTTTTATGTGTTTTTATCTATAGTTATTTATAATTATTAAATTCCCAGTGAAGTTTACAGTTTCAGTGCACCAATGTCATTTTATACAATATTTATTGTTTATTGTTCTGTAAATTTTTTTGCCTCCATCACATAGCTTTATCACAAGTGTTTGATAACCACATTTGAGGGATCATTGCAAAAAATATGCGTTTAAGCAGATATTCTGCATATACAAGATTATCGGCCAATATATCAATATTGGATTTTTTATCTCCCTTTAATTGGTATTGGCAGCAGCCCCAAAAATCCAGTATTGATCAGACCCTAATATTGTTATTTGACAGTTTTAGAAAAATTAGATTGTGATATACTGCCAATATTCTTCTTCTTTTTTTTTTTTAATACAATAAGTACTTAAACATTTACAAATTGATTTTTTGGGGATCCATCACTTTTAAAAGATCAAGATATAGACTAAGCTGGACAATTTACAGTCGAGAAATAAACTGTCAGTCCTCTGTGACACAAACTTTGTTATAGCTACATATTTCTAAACTACCTCAAATATATTTTTGGCATTTCTGTACTGTGTGTATTATTAGCTGAAATATGTGCTGATACCAATATATCTGTAAAAAGCTTAAATCTGATGATAATATCAGCCGTGTGGTCAGGCTCTAACTTGAAGAAAGCAGTTTAAAAGAATAAAGACATGTATTTGGTAATAAAGTCTTATGGTGTAACATTTTCTGAAAAGGCTAACGTGACATTTAGTAAGCAAGTTCATGTATATCTTACCATACTTTTCCAAGCGTTTGTTATTGGTAACTTTTGATACTACCCTTAATTCTACTATGAAAGTTTGTCATTTATTGTCATCTAACTTACAACTCCCCTAAAACCGAGATATGTAAATATAATGCCTATTTAAAACAATGCAATATGAGATTAAGAAGGGGGTAAATTAATAACAAGACAATCAATGAGAAAGTGTGTCCAAACTTTAGACTGGTGCTGTACATGAGAGGCTCAGACCGGGGCTGGACTTAAACATACCTTTTAGTCGTCGGTTTTACAGGTTCAAAGACGGAGATGTCTCCCTCTGACGAGCCAGTGCTGTCGAAGGCCTGCTTTCGTTTGTCAGGTAAAATCCAGGCAGACACCCTTCGCTTCTGCCGGCCGTAGGTCTTCAGATATAACGGCTTTCCTGGATCCATGTTTTAGATGACTAACGAGCTAACATTACATCCGTCGGTCAAGTTTAGCAAGATAGCTCGACCTTTGCTAACTGTGCTGAACTATCAACGCCCTTACAAACTTCTTAACAGTGATCAACAAAACTCATTGAAATTACATCCAATTAGACGTTTTAACCCGTTTCTATCATCTTTTTGTATATTTAATCATGAGCCGTGCTGCTGTGCTGTGCCCGCTGCTTGTTCTGGTTCAAACTGCCGGATCTCGATCTGATTGGTCAACAGGCGGTGATGATGTCAGCACAGCGCCACCTGGCGGGTTGGAGTAATTACTCCCTGGAGATGGAGGAGGAGAAATCTTCATCTCTTTTTATTATATGCACGTGAAGTAAACACATTTCCAGCACTGTGTATGCAGTTGAAATATTCAATATAACACAATACGTGGAATATAGCTGTTCTGACTGTCGTAGACTGGAAAGTAAAGATAGAATCACTGCACCCTGTACTGTACCTGAGAAATATGACATTATATTTTTACACTCTACACAGTATATACGTGTGATGCATGTGTGCATGTGTATGCATGTATATATATAAGTACACGTACATTTGAATATGTAGGTAACACTACTGCATATTTAATTTATTGTGTATTCATTACTTCACCTATATAACATACATAACCACAGTTACATCTACCAGAACCATTACTTCTGCACATATTTTGCACAACTTTTTTATTTTTACAATCCACAAGTCAGGTCATGTATATATAGCCTAAGTATTATAATGTTTACAATGCATATTATGTATATAGATTGATCTTATCTTATCTTATCTATTTATGGCGATTAATCCGTTTTTAAATCAATACAGTATGACCATACAGATGATACAAATAATGCAGTAACAAAGTGTAACCACCAGGTGTCATCATTCTATTAGACTATTTTGCACTATACTGTATGTATACTGTACAGTACACATATTTCTATTGTATTTACTTTCATATTGCCTTTGTTGATAATGTTTATGTTGCCCTATTAATTTTTGTTTTGAAATTTAAAGATCCCCTCCAGACATGTTATAAGTATATGATAATCTTCTGCATGGAATAATAATATTTGTTTGATATGTTTTCCAATTGCCCCATTAAAACTCTTAAGATAACATCTCTTAATTCTCCTATTATTATAAAATCCAGAATCTATGAGTATACAAATATTGCTCATTTTAATAGTTTAACTGCTGGACACAAGATGTCTCCTACTTCACTGTAAAGTCCATTCTCAGTGTCTGTGCACTGGAAGCTTCAGGTATCCACATCACACTTGTGAAAGTTGAATATTGGACCCTGATTGGCTTCCAAACTAGTTGTGATGTCACAAATCATGCTCATAGACCCATCCCTTAAAATCCGATTTTTGATGAGCGCAGAGAAACTTTCCCCCTTTGGCAGATAAATGTGAAAACATCCTTCTAGTGTCAAACTCTGCACATACATCATTCTGCACAGCAAAGCTCAAACATCCAACTGAAGGAACAATAAGCAAAACACATTGTTGAGTGGAGAAAAAATAGTCTTTATGTTATCGGCCCTGTGAGGCTCTAATGTTAAAGTATGTATCCATCCACTTTCTGGAGAAAATATGCAAGGAACAATACAGATGTGCTATTTTATCACAAAGATTCAACAAGCTAAATACACTTTAACAGTGACACCAAAATGTAGGAGAGGATGTAGTGAGAGCTACGCCTCTTTCAGTCATATTTTTTGGTTTTACTCAATATTGAAAACATTCTGGGAAACAATATTTTCAGAAATTTTGAATTAGAGTTTGTGTTAATGGACAGAATACCAACTGAAATATGTTTAAGAATGATACTTAAAGTTTTACAGATTTCTACTATGAAACTGATAACTAAATAAAGGTTACAAAAAAGAATTGCCAAGCATCCAAGATGGAGAAAGTGGTTTAATTATGAGAAACAGGTGTCTGAACCACCCTCAGACATAACAGCTCTATTATGAATTAAGGTGTATCAGACTTTCGGCATCATCTCCTTTTTTTTTTCCTTTTCAGTGTTGTAAATGTAAATGATATTTTAAACTGTGTTGTGTTATTTTGGTTTTTTTTAAATGTGTTGTTTGTTTGTTTATTCTCATTTTAACATGTATGTTTTCATAAAAGGTCGTCTTTGAACTCGTGTGTATTGCCATAAAGAATGCTTTTGTTTCTCTTTTTCTTCAAGATGACAATAATTCTTTTTTAAAAAGTACATATAAACTAATATGTTCATGGGTTTAAGAGGTACATACTCATGAACTCAAGTAACTGAACATTTTGGCTGGTCAATAGCACCACCAGGATTCATCCTGAGGACTTCAAGATGTCTGCAAATTCCATGGTAATCTGTGACGAAGCTGTAAAGATATTTTTAAAGTTTCTGTAATCTGTTATGTGTCTTTAAGGCACATGATGGCTGTTTGTGCTTTTGTAATGTCCCACCTTTCATTGACCCAGCTGAACCCTCTTTGCCTTCAGTCCAAACTGGACTCTATCAATTCACATTTCAACAAGTTTAAAGAGTTATTACTTTGCGGTTTTGCTCATTTAGACTAATAACAACAACAAATTATGTATACAGTGTTACCAATTATTTTTCACAGCAGAAGCATGGTTGACAATTTGTTTAATTGCTTTCCTTCCTTCCAGGCACCAGTTGCTCCCCATTCATTTCTGTATGCTATTAAAATCAACTTGCAGAGACTTGAAAGTTGCTCAAAGGTAATCTAATTATCTATCTCATTTGTAACTCCAGAATAGCCAATAATAAAATGCTTTACACTGTTTAAGTGTTTTGGGACTCTATCCTGGTGGGATCTGATGCAACACTATATTCAGCAAGAGGAAAGGACGACCTCGAATGTGTTTTTTCATTATAAGTTAAGACCATTTTATTCAGTCTAGCACTCTCTTAACCTCTCTGCCACTACAACACTGCAGTACATGTCTTTAGAAAGTCAGTCTGACTCTTTACATTAAGTTATCATTACACTCTGGTCGTGATGTATTTCTGTTGGCTGATATTTGGTCAGGTTCCTCCACAAGTGTTAATTAATTGATGGCAGCACTTTGGCTTTTGTACATGACAATAATAATAATAATAATGACATTGTCATATTTATTCATCTGATTGTGTTTTTATAAAAACCCACTTTGAATGTTTTGATTTAGGAAACAATGAATGACGAAAGAAATTTCAATCTGACATCTGGCAGATCATTGACTACTACTAGTGGTTCTCTGGATATTTTGAAACACATTTTGTTAAAAGATGCAGAATATAGCAACATTATTAGACATCACTGTTCTTATGGCAGCTGATCAGTAAATGCATAACTACTCTACTACCCCACTGTGTACAAGTATTATTTTTATACTACTGCAGTACTAATATATGCTGATGCTACTGTGACTTATGCTGTATTTTGTTATTTTAATATATTGCACATATCAATATTTTAAAATTTCGTAATATTATATTTATATCATTTTAACATTATGTTTGCTTATCGTTATTATGCATAAATACAACTTTATACATATTTTAAGGAATCAAAGAGGAAATTTATAATAAGCCAAAATTAAGAAATTACATTCAAATCAAAGAAGATTATCACACAGAAATTTAAATGTACATAGAAAGCAAAGGTCCTTGTGTGCTTAGTTAAGAACTGGTTCTTTACCAGCAGATTTGAATGTTGTAAGTCTGAAGAGCAACATCTATGTGTTTTTGTGACCTTGGTGTTGTTGAAGGTGGATTTCATTTTGTATTACGTTGCCCTTTTGTTTAGTGACTTGAGGAATCATTAGATTTGAAGTGATTCAATCGAAGAATCCTGATTTGTTTTGGTTGTCTGAAGATGATATGTTGAGTTGACTTTTTTTTTAAATGTGGAGATTTTTGTTCAGGCGAGATTTATAGAACAATGCATGAGACAGAAAACACTGTATCCATCACAACAGGACACTGCTGTCATGTAAACTGAATATTTTGAAATGTAGCCTATACTCATCTTGAATTTGTGGAACTGTAACTTTGTCATATGGCCATCCTGGTTATTGTTGATGTTTAGTATCTTGTAAGCCCATATGGACTGGGCACCAGAGAAGATGCAGGACACTGAAATAAACAAATCAAATCAAGGTATCTACTATGTCACTTTGATCTGTAATATCAGGGAACTGCACTATTGAATTTTGCACATATAGTAGTCTACATTTCATTCATACAGGCCGGTCTAAGGTAGGCTATTGTAGCTTTCTGACTAGATTAATCTGCTATATTTTTCTAGACATTTGTATCTTGTTCCTTCTTGTCTGGTTTGTTTCTTGTGCTGATGTAGTGCCAAATTTCCCTCATGTAGATCAATACAGTTTATCATCCTCTTTTGTATATAATAGCAACTAGGAAATTATTGTCATTAAACACCATATAACAGGTGATGAAAATCTAGGTTAAAAAATGGTTATTTTTCCTGGGAAAAAACACATTGTAGTGTGCAAATAACTTCCTTCAATGTAATGACAATTTGCTGTAAGATCTAAGTTAAAGCTGTGACTAGAGCACCGCTGGTTAAAGAGTAGGTCTACTACTTTATCATTATTCATTAACAGTAAAAGGAGTTTTAAAAAAAATCACAGCAACGGAGTGTTTGCTTCCGGAGCAGCGTCCCCCCGTTCCCCCTGTCGGAGAACAGCGGCATCTGGGAGGGAGGAGAAAAGGAACAAGCAGAGAGAAAACGGAGGGGAGGAGAGAGAGAGAGAGAAAAAAAAAACAAGACAGGAGCGCAGCGAGAAGGACGTGAACACACTGGAAGAGGAGGTGAGTGATGTGGTATACCGAGCATTTTGGCTTGAATACGGGGCGCAAGTGGCCGCCGCGGTGCAGTTATAGTTTCCCTCAGCCTTTAAACGATTGCGGACGTGAGTAACTTTCCATATTGTTCTGGGCGACGCGTTGCTTTGGCATCTCAGGGGCCCGCTGTGTTGCGAACAAGTCGGGAAGGTGGGGGAGAGGAGACTGGGAGGCTGTGGCGGCAGATGGGGGGACATTTACGGGACCCAGCGTGTGTCCCTTTGAAGCTTTTTGACACTGATTTTCGTTGTGCCTGCGATGACCGTTGAATGACTTCTGACGTGGTGTCAGGAGAAGCAACGGTTGTTTACGAAAACAGCCGTTAATGGAGCGTTGTCGTCAGGAGACAGCCGTTGACCACCGCTTTGCTTTAAGGTTAGCTACTGCTGCTGCTGCTATGGTCGGGTTTTTATGGGGAAAACGCATAAATATGGACACGACAGGGCTGTAAAATAACATATGTCAAACCATAACACTGTTAAACTTGTGCTATATTTATGTAGAAGGCCTAGGAGTGACTGGTAAACTGACCACCAGTCAACTATTCATCAGAAGTTAACCAACCAGGTAAAGCAAAAATCTTGTAGAAAGCGTTAAAGTATTGCTCATCCCATTTAATCTCATTAACTAATCAGTTTGTTACGTCTTTCTGTTCTGTCAGCTAATAATTCATGTCAAAATGTCTAAAATCCCACCCATCTCCACCAAGTTTCTGCCAGTTCTTACAAAATACAGTAAAAACTGAACAGACTGGTGACACCAACATCACCATGACTTGGCACTAAGTAGGGTCATGAATTTGTAAAACATGCTGAACTGTTAAAGTATGCTGATTTTTATTATTGAGTAATATTATATTATAATTATATTTCTGGTTAATCATTGAAAGTAGTTAGTAGTGAAAAAAATGCCCATTGCACATCCTCAGAGCCCAAGTTGACAACAACAAACAAAACTCAAGCATATTACAGTTTACAATGATATAAAACAGAGAAAAGCAACAAATCCCTCAAATGTGAGAATCTGGAACCGGTAAATGTTTGGCTTTTTTGCTTGATAAATGACAATTAATACAATGAAATCACGTATCAAAATTGTTGTCTATTCATCTCTGTTAATTAACTGATCTATTAGGGGATTGATCATTTCAGCACTAGAAGCCTGAGAGGTCAGTACATCCAATCCTTTAGTTCCCATCCAGAGATGCTCCAGTAGGGCCTGTCTTGCGGCTGTATGCTGTGTCCTGTGTCTTGTCTCATGCAAATGAAAGTAATAAAGAGGTTCCTTGTGAAACAAACAGGCAACAGAGGGTATTCTCTTGACTTGTGCACATTATGTGGAACAGTCTGCAGCTATAGGGTATGCAGGCCCCTTGGGTGGGGGGGTGGGGGGGTGGGGGGGGGGTGAGGCTGAGACCTGTATCGGTGCACGGTGCTGGCTGGACACAACCAGCTAATCGTTTGCAGCCTTTCTCTGCTCGTTTCTGCCAGGCCCTTGAGATAATACGCCTGTTTGTTTTACACAAACATGGAGCCATTTAATTGCTTGTTTATGTTGTGTGATTTTTAAGGGAACTAGAGAATGATGTTGAATAACTTTCCTGTTTTTATTTCTCGGAGGTAGGGCAGGGCAGCGATAGAGTTCAGATATGTTATGATTGTGCAAAGAGGAAGAAATACTGTTGACTTTGCCTTTGAGAACCATTCATTCAGGTGAGTACTGTGTGCCTGGATTTCTCGTTGCGTAATTGCGAATGTAAGAATTTGTGAAACAGGTCATAGAGGTGCTCTGGAGAGAGAAGGGACACTGAAGTTGTTGACAATAACATGAATTACCAAAGGACCCGTCGGCTGTTTTTGGAGTGCACCACTGAGGTTTCCGTCCCTCTCACTCTACCCCAGTCTCCCTGCCTGTCTCTCCTGATGACACAGCCTCTCACGCATTTGTTTTGCATTGCATTTTAACGACACGTGCTTTCCTTTTCTCTCTTTTTCCTTATGCACATTTCGAAGGTGTGCTCGTAAAACAGCATAACCTGTGGGTGAAACTCAGGAGAAGGTCATGTTTTACAATGAAAGCCATTATATTTAACTATTTTTGTGTGCACACTTTGATAGTAAACACTCACTATTTTAAGGAAGTGGTTATGCTGGCTTTATAAGGTTTACAGTGCAAGCATCGGTTCTGGTGAGTTTATTTGTGTAAAGCCACAAGAGTGAATGTGTCACTGACTGTACCACCATAGATGAAATGGTGCACTGTCATCCTCTCTGCTTCTCCGTCACTCCCTGCCTCCCTCCCCTCCCTCTCTATCCCTCCAGCACCCTTGCCCAGCCTGGCTTGATCCAGACCTGCCCCTAGCCTGCAGTGTGTGTGTGTGTGTGTAGGAACATGATGTCATTGCTAATTGCTCAGGAGTCTTGGGCTGTTAAGTTATATTCTGCCCCTCTCCCCCTTTTTTGCTCCATCCCTCTTTCCCTCTTCGTTTACTCTCTCTCCCTTGCTCTCTCTGTAGCATTTCTATACAACACCGGAGTTGCTGAGTGTGGAAAAAGTGACTCGGAACATTTATGGGCTGAGTTTCGGGCCAAGCACCGCAGGCTGTTCTTGTGCGCTTGTCTGTGTGTTTGTTTTGCTTTGGTATCTTTATGAAAGTGCCTCAGTTTCAAGATGGCCCCTCCTCGGCTTAAGGTAGCTTCTGTCACTTCTTCTGAGAGGTAAAATAAAAAGGGAAGGGAGTCAACAGACATGGCATTCACACATACTGCTCACTGTATGGACAAAAATAGCAATTCGGTAATGTAAGCAGTCACCTTGTGGAGCTGGGAGCACTCGAGACACCCAAAATACTCCCTGATATCTTCGCTAGCCCTGAAGTACCCTGCAGACTGGATGTAATTATGTTGGCCAGGCTATAATGTGTGTGCCTGTGTGTGTGTGTGTGTGTGTGTGTGTGGTGTTGGGACTTTCTTGCCTTGCAGCACCAACCTGTTAGTCTGTGTGTGGTCGAGGTCACGCACAACAGCTGATGAGAAAGGATGGTGAAAGTGTGCATGTGCGTACATGCTCGTTTCTGCGTGTGTGTGTGTGTGTGTGTGTGTATGTGTGAGCAATCAGATAAAGAGTAGGGAGATCTGCTATCGCCAGCCTGCTTCCCCTGTGAAACAATACCACTGGTCCGCCCTTGACCAAACAAGTGTGTGTGTGTGTGTGTGCAGGCATGTGCAAGTTTGTGTGTGTGTGTGACCAGATTGGACAGATGAATGATGAATTAAGGACAACAGAGAGTAGATTCATCCCAGGCTGTCAAGTTGGCAACATCACCACAATGCGGTTTGTTTGTGTGTATTTATGTGTGGAGGTGGTCGGGCAGCATGTACGTGTTTATGTGTGTGTTTTGTCAATCTTTTTCTCCATCTCATTCTCTTCACTTTCTCTGTGAGCCCCCCTATCGATGCCTCTCAATAGGGTTATTGTGCCCACTGTTAGGCAGGCTGCAGTGTGTGTGTGTGTGTGTGTGTGTGTATGTGTGTATGCATTGTTGTTGCAGGGAGCAGACAGCCGTGAGGTGTGTTTGAACAGAGAAGGAGCACAGAGGCCCTGTTCATCCTGTAGGGTGTGAAACTGAATGATAGGGCCCCCTTTCTCTCTTTCCATCTGTCCCTCTGTCTATCTGTCTGTCTCTCCTCTTTCTGACAGTTGTTCACCCACACACTCCTTTCTCACCCCCCCCCCCCCCCCCCCCCTTTTGCTCAGTTGTACTTTGCGTCTTTGTTTTCTTTTTTTGTGTGTGTGTGTGTGTGTGTATGTGTCAGCTCCTGGCAGCCCTCACTGATCGGCTGTCTTCTCGCTGTCAAGTCTGCCTTGTGATTGGCTCGTCAGTATGCATGTTATTCTGCCTACAAATTACCTGTGTAAGTTTTCCACATTTAATGGAAACTTTGCTCGCAGATACATGAGCTTGAGTTCACCCACACACACACTTTCCCACTCTTTTGTTTATATGTTTCTGTTTCTGATGTTGTCTTTTCCACATCACTGCACATTCACACGTATACCCCCATCACTCCCAGTTCAGCTGCATAAGGGTTTTCTGCTTCTCTCTTTGACCTTCCTCTCTCACCCTCTCTCTCTCTCTTGACTTTCAAACACATCGTCATACTCCATGAAAGCCAGAACGTGATGAAAGAGACTGTAAAGGCCAGAGCCTCAGGTGCCTCTGCAAACTGGCCTTTTACGGCGAGTTCAAGGATTTCTGCTGCACTGTCTCAAAACAAGGATGGACTCTTATCCTCCATCCTTGCTGCATTCAGCAGGAACACTTCAGCAGATATGCAGATGTTCAACTCTTAACAGGCTACTCTAATACAGAAGGAGGAACTATGGTAGCAGAACATGCTTAGTGATTTGCTGATAATTAGAAAACATACAGGATGCTATTTAAACCATCTGACACGCAATTACTGTCATGCTGTTAAGGATTAACGTCTGGCTGATGTACGGCAACATATCTGCACATATTCTGCTGATAATAGACAATAATCAGCACCAGAACATGTTAGAATGCATAAACCTTAATTGTGATGCCCTTCATTCCTCACATTTATCTTTGGACTTATATTTTGGGTGTTACTTTTGTACTGTAGCTACTTTTGGTGTTCCTTTGTAGTCTAAATAAGGCGATGATTGTCTCAAACCTTTCATGTTGACATTGTCTTCAGCTCACTTTCATTTGCCATTGCTTAGATTTTGTGAGGAGTACAAGCTTGCAGGATAATTTTCTCATAGGCATCATAAGACATTAGGGCTGCAACTTATGATTATTTTAATTATTGATTAATCTGTCGATTATTCTCTTGATTAAATGATTACTCGCTTGTCGATCACCATTTCCCATATCCCAAGATTCAACCTAAAATGTCTTATTTTGTCCTGACCAGCAGTCTACAACCCAAAGATATTCAGTTTATTATCATAGAGGTCTAAAGAAACCAGAAAATATTCACATTTAAGAAGCTGGAACCAAAGAATTTTAGCATTACTTGCCAATTAATTTTCTGTCGTTCGACTAATCAAATAAACAACTAATCATTGCAACTCTATAAGATATACTGTACATAAGTGCATTTTGTTTTTCATTGGTGACGTCAATTCTCACCAATTCAGACACAGTATTTAAGGCCTCTGATGTGTGACTGACATCAAAAGTGATGTTAAAGCCATTAAAAAAAAAGAAACCTAAAGCTCAGATGTAAAAGATGAGAACTAGCTGTATAGTCTAGTTGACGTAGCACAAATAAGTGATTCAGTGTATCACTACTCGATCACTGGTCTCCTGCAATACAGTATCAATACTCTGGCACTAATGCAGATTGCAGCTTACTTTACTGCATACATTTTAAATCAGGAACTGTTCTGCTTTCTGCCTGGTCAGCATTTCTGCCACTTTATGGCTGTTTTTACATTTGGATGGCAGCACACTTATACATGTTACTATATATTTATGTTAGAAAGGGTCAGACTAATGCATTTTTACATATTTGTTTGTCTAAAAGTGAAAGCACTTCCTACTGCAGTAAATATATTTAGTATATGATTGACTTACACATTCATTTGTTGTTTCCAAAGATATTATGATGTATTGTTTGTAGGTGACTGACTGCCATGTAATTACTCCGAAAATGAAGAAATGACCGCATGTGTCACCATTATCATTGCCTTCTTTTTGTGGTAGAAAGATTGGTTTCCATGTGATTCCCAATCCAATGTTCTAGCACTGAGTTACCTTTTCCTGCTATGCTTGACTATAGCTTACAGGCTGACAGCTTCCCCACCCTTCCTTCTGTTGTAACTATTAACCGTCACAGACCAGAGTGAATTGTATAAAACACATTCCTGTTTGATGAATGCACAGGATGACAGGTGATGGGAATGTTGAAATCATGATCACAGTCATTGTGGTTAATTTGGGCTCCTGACCAGTTTAGACTAGATTCTTGCATTTACATCATATCCTGTGGGGGGAGGGGGGGGGGGAGTAATAATAAGTTAACATCTGTGGTTAGGATGCGATGAGGACACCAACCTTGTCTTCATTTTTTTGTCTATGATTCATAACCCCTACCCCGCCAAAAAAAACCCCACTTTAAATGGTTTATTAGGACTTTGTATTAAAATAAATTGAACACTCTTACTTTGATAAACCATGCAGTGGTGGAATTTGCCTCTTGGCTTTGCCACTGACTTGGCAAAGCATGTGGGGAGGCAATCTTGGCCCTGTGTGTGTGTTTGCTCCAAACAGTGGCGGTGCAGTGCTGGTCCACCATCCGTGGTCAGCTTTGCTTTATCATCTCCGTCCAAAACCAATGTCCTGTCAGAGAAGAATGCTCCGCTAATGGTTGGGGAAACAACAATGATAACTTCCACTGGTAGAAAAAGGAGGGAGATAGAGGGAGAAAGAGATGGCCATTGTATGAGAAGAAGAGAGGACAAGAGCGAGGGAGAGGATGATTTAAAGTGTTGGAAAGGGAGCAATCATTGCAGTGGTGTCTGTGGTCCCTCTGGCAGCGATGGGACATTCCTTTTCTGATGAGTCACTCTCTCGCTCTGATCCACTTTCTTTCCTCACATCTCTTGTTCTTGCACTGGTACCCTTTTTTACCTCCCCTCTCATTTTCTAAGTGTCTCTTTTTCCATGGTCATTTCTGGCTGACAAATGAAAGCCTCCAACCAATCAGATCAGACTAGGCTGTGATATCAATACAATCTTGTGACATTACCGTGGAGCAGCTCGCCACAGGCGTTCTAATGAAATGTGAAATCACAAGACTGTGTTGAATGTACAGACACACAGTCTGAGTAAGAGCTGCATCGTTTTTGTCTAGACTTCCTTGTCCTCTCGGATGTCCTGTCACATCTCAGCTATATATAGGGTACCCAGTCTCTCCGCCGCTTCTGCCCTAGCCTTAGAGCCGACAGGCCTTTTGTGCATGTCTGTCTGCCTGTCTGTCTGTGTGTTCTCACTGAGAGAGAGTGAGAGCTTTTTTTATATACATGGCTTGACTCCATCTCTACTGAAATAGAAAAAAAGATAAAAAGGGCTGTAATGCAAGCTATCAAGCAGAAGAGAAGCAGAAGCTCTAATAAGAATAACTATGAATCATGCAAGTAGAACTTTCTTTGCTAATGAAAAAGAATGGGAGCACGTAGTCTAATAGTAAAAATAAAATCCTCACCAAAAATATGCATATAACAATTTTATTTTCTTGTCTGATCACAAGAACTTAACTGCCTTAACAACATTTGAAAGTGCAAAGCAAACAGTTGCTTATCTACATATCCAGAGGTTACGTAGCAACATTATTTATTTGGAATTGTGTGTCTGTCCACTTGATGCATGTGAGTCTGATATTCACTCTCTTTTAGCTCTGTCTTTGGTATCTATCAACTCCTGAGAGAAATATCTGGCTCTTAGGCCGCTAAATGATCCACTGTGTTCACTAGCTAGTCATGAACTCTGTCTGTTTGCTCTTTGCTGTTGGATTTTTAGGGTTTTTTTCTCTGAAAAAATCTGCCTGCAGTGGCCAAAACAGATACTATGAGAGCATTTGATACATTATTATTTTTATGCCTCAGTGCCAGCAACAGCTGCGGCCAGAGGCATTATGTTTTCAGGTTGTCCATCCGTACGTCCATCTGTATGTCTGTCCCATTCTCATGAACATATGTCAGGAACACCTTGGGGGAATTACTTCAAATTTGGCACAAATGTTCACTTGGACTCAAGGATGAACTTATTAGAATTTGGTGGTCAAAGTTCAAGGTCACTGTGACCTCACAAAACACATTTTTGGCCATAACTTAAGAATTCATATGCTAATTATAAAAAATTTTCACAGTCTAAGTGAAGACAGCATGTTTTCACTGGAAATTATTTACTGGAATCATACATGTCGATATAGTGATCTTCTATTTATTCAAAAACACTTAAAAGACTCGTATATGAGTCTGGACAGACAGAGAGACATGGACATAAACTGCAACTTGACTGCTTGGCAGAGGCATACAACTGCAACGCAGTATTTCTAGTTAAAATTATTGGTTATAGCTTTCAGAGCTTTGAAGCTTATCACCTTAAAAGCTCTGAATGTTGTTTTACATCGTGCAGGATTCGGGGTTGTGAAGCAGTTCACCTTGTCAGTTGCTAAAAGCTAATGGCAGCTCAAGCAGCAAAAGAGCTGTCAGCAGTATCATTATGTCAGAAACCTTTACACTGCCTGACATGTCTTGCCAGCAGTTTGTCATTACCATAAGCTGACAACAAAGTAACACTATTAGTCAGAAAAATTTTCAGTTATTTTTCCTAAATTGTGGCTTTACTTGTTGTTCTCTGACTCTGCGCCTGTCTTTTCTTGTTGCCTTCAACGTCGTGTCCTCATGTGTGTTCCGCAAGGGAGCAGGCTTAAAGAGGTGAAATGGGACTTCCCTCCTCTCAGTGTGTTTAGCTTGGTGTCAGTGTGTTCGCGGTGTACTTTTTCTCCCCTCCCTCCACCTCCCCTCACCCACAGGAAAGAGGGACTGGGTGAAGCAGGGAGGAAGAGAGGGAGGTGGGGAGAGGGGGGGGGGGATCTGGGAATGGGGGAGGGGTTACAGCACACTCGCTCCCAAGTTTCCAAAATCCAGGAAACCATCTCTTGGCTTCTGTTTCAGAAATGTTTCTTTTCCACGTCACAGGATTTCAGAGTCCGTGAATGCGTGTGCGCGGCGATATTTCTGAGTCTGTTACAAAACTCTCTAACCTCTTTCACCCGGGCGTGTTAGCTGGTGTGAATTTATCAGGAATAATTACTCACAGTTGCTCTCCCTTCTTACTCAACAACATCCTACGTCCCACTCATGGCAGGGCTGAGATTGTTGCATGTAAAGAAGTAACTTTATCTGTGTTTTCTGTCATAGTTGACACATCAGGTATATGCAGTATATAAAGGCCTTTCACTCTAAACCTCAGTTTGTATTTTATTTGCCCTCTGACTGTTACAGACCTTTTTCTCCAGGTTAATGAATGGAACGTGTACACACATGTGCTCACAAATGGCCATCACTCACCTCTATTCCCATGGTGTATATCTGTGTTGTGTCTGCTCCTTTTGTTGCCTAATTAGAGCTTTTTTTGCCCCCCAGTCGCCCTGACCCACCCACCCAAAAAAGAGACATGCCTGAGATTCTTTGGCACACCCTGAAAATTCCTCACTGCTTTCTTTTCTTTTGTGGTCATTTTCTTCTCTCGCTCATGGAAACCACACCCGCGGGAAAATGACACATTATGAGCTGTACGTACACTGTACATTGAGACATTCATAAATTCACACACACACACACACAAACAAGGAGACTCTGTAAGTCTCGGAGTGTACTTTTAAGTGTGACTGTACAAGTAGAATTATGGTGGAGCTATTTCAGTCCGTCCTTCACACTCACTATACACTGCTGCTGCAAGGACGATGTATGACCATGGGAACATGCTCAGCCCACAGAGCTCTCTGCAAGAAATCCCTGTGTGTGTATGTGTGTGTGTGTGTGTGTGTGTGTATGTGTATGTGTAAATGTGTGTGTGTGTGTGGGGGGGGGCACGCGCATCCTCGTATTGTCAATAACGGGAAATAACTGAGACAATGTAACACTTTGACCGAAACTTCAGCCTAAACAAACAGTCTTGTGTACAGACAAACAAACACACTCACATACACATGCGCGCACACGCACGCACACACACACACACATATTGGGCCTCCTTGGCTTCCGTTAGTATTCTGGAACCAGATCCTGTAGATGGCCATTGTTTCCTTGCCTGCGTCTTCCTTGTTTTAGTGGACACACACACACACACACACACACACACATACACACACACACACATACACTCACACACACACACACTGAGCTTGGAGTCAGGAGAATCTGGACCAGTCATCAGCCTTATGTTGGCTTTGTGCAGGGTTGATTGATGCATCCTGATTTTGTGTTGTGTTGTTGACTGTAGCCACATTCATTCATGACTAGTGCAGTGCCCGTTCAAAATGTGCCAGTTTGGAACGAGCCGATTGCTTGGCCTTTGGCTGCTACTTCAACACTTAAAAAAATAATAGAGTTGATGTGAGGTGTGAATGAGTGTATATACACCAACAACACGAAAGAAACTAACATTCTATTATACACAGATGATATAAATAATAGACTAAGTAATCTAATAGTTGTTGTGGAATTTTCCATCTTTAGAGGTTACAAATTGGCTTATATTGGGTCAAGCTTGGCTTTGAGGTCACATTGTAATCAGGGATTAAGATATCTTCTTGAGATTTCAGCTGTCTGTGATGTTTTAGGGAAGGCAGAAACCTCTTTGATAGGGGGTATATCAGCATTTCCATGGTTACCAAGGTCAGAGGAGGCTTCCCTAAACAACACAGATGGGTGGATGATACAGTCAGACACTCAAACCAAAACTGCTGAAATTACATGCAACGTGACTTAAACTGTCACGGGTAAAGTGCAGTCCCTTGTTTAGAAACTAGTGAACCAATCAGACTAATTTTTCATATTGTAGGCTGATAAAGACTAGGACTCAGACCTTCAGAGGGCAGAACAGAAAGAGATAGCATCAGAGCAAAACACTCCGGTGTTTACTGTTTGTGGTTCTTCACTTGGCCAAGTGCTTCAATAAACATTTTCAGCATTAAGACATCAAAAGTCTAGTGTGCACCTTTCTCCACTGCTGACCATCGCTCAAAATATCCACAATAATTGTAAATAAATGGTCTTTTCTCATTTCAAATAAAAAAAGGGCTGCATTTAAAAATAAGATAATGTGCTTCCTAAAATAAAGTTCTTATTTTTATTGCCTTCAGGTAGGATTTGAGTGAGTATGTTTGCTCCAAAGATTTGTGCTTTGTCTGTAGTGGCGCTTCACAATTACCATGGTTTCCAAGCATATGAGACAAACTGGTTTCAAACTGCCCGTGGAAAGTATTTCCTTCGCGTAACTACAGTCATTGTTTATTGGCTCTGAGCACCTCCAAAACACATGTGACCTACGCTCAACAATGTACCTGAACGCCTCCTGTGTAGTCACCTATGCTGATCTGCTAAACGTGCTACTAACACTACGCTTTCTGTCTAGACACGGGGTAGTAAAAATAGACATGTTTAAAAAAACAAACAAAATATATGCTCTCTGAGATTTCCAGTTTAGGTTTAGTAGCAGGTTGTAATTTAAAAAAAAAAAAAAAGCTGCATCCCCCTTTTTATGACTGTTGTTTTGATCATCTAAAAATCCTGCAGTGGAGAATCTGAATGAACGTGAAGGCATATAAAACAACATGGACTCTGCAATGCTTCTTGGTCCTAAGACATTTATTGCTTTAAATACAATCAAAAGGACCTAAAAATCAATTCTAATTAATACAATGTTGTTCAGCTAAATATGTTCTCTGTTTTTAGCTTTGGTCAAGAGTTTAGCAGCAGGATTTTGAAAAAAGTTGTAGCCTCTCAAAAGTGCATTACTAAGGATTATATAGTAGTTTATATAGTAGAAAAGATTAAGTTTGACAGAGCTGTCCATCTTTGGTGACATACATCCACCTTTAGCAATGTTGCTAATTTCCCAGCCTTGTAGTGGAAGTTGTGTTCAGCTAAATGTGGAGGGCCTGGCTTACTCTGCAGCCAATGAAAATAAGGCCAAGAAAGCTCTGGGAAGATTGCCTGCTATTGTGCAGCTGGCTTACACGTTCACGTCCTAATCCAAAAGTTAGAAAAACACCCAGTTGCGTTTTTGTATTCTGCATGCCTTGCCTTGTTGACATGAATCCATCCATTTTGTTTTCTATGGCCCGGCCTCTAACGGCGACAGTTTTCCTTTCTTGTCAGTCTTTTTTGGTTAACAGATGGGGTTTCTCACGAGGCGAGGGGTACAAGAGAAGAGGAGGGGAGGAGTGGCTGTAAATCAGGGTTGTAGCGAGAAACGGGTGGTTTTATGAGAGTTTACAGACCTTCTTCACTTTTAATGAGAAAAGACAGCCATTCTCTTCGAGACGAAGGGAAGAGGGAGAGAGGGAGGTGAGAGGTAGAAGATGAATGTAGTGGAAGCCAGGAGAGGAAGAGGAGAGGAAACGGGATAAAGGAAAGAGGTAAAAGTCAAGTGGGATTAGCAGAGGGACTGGAATGGCTTGAAACTTTGAGAGGGGAAGGGCAGGAAGGAAAGATGAGAGGCCTATCAAACTGTTGGCAGGCATCCACTTGGCATATGAATTTAAAAGCAATCTGCATTGCTTTCGTCCAGAGTCTGGTAAACGAGGGTGGTTACATGCGGCACGCACGCAAAAAGAAACAAAGATAGAGAGAGAGGTGGAGTGGTTGCAGCTGCTCCTTTCACTCTTGCCCGAGTCAGACCCCCCAACATACCTATGACACTTGCACACACACATACAACAGCACACACCCGTTGGGTTGGCCAGTGGGTCAGAAGTCATGGTCTTGCTGTGACACATCCTAGATCTGATTACCTACCCCACCCCCCCAACATGTTTGTTTGTCTGTGTGTGTGTGTGTGTGTGTGTGTGTGTGTGTGTGTGTTGCTATAAGTGTGTGTCAGTCTGTCTGTCTCAGTTTGTGCCTGTGCATTTAACTGTTAACAAGCGAGTCCATGTGGAAGGTTCACCCTCATATTTACTACGCTTGAGTGTGTTCGTGAATGTGTTTGTGTGTCAGTTCCAGTGCCTCCCTGCCCACAGAAGCGGCCCTGTAATTATGCCTAGACCCCCTCGTCCGCAGCAGAGGACTGCCGGGAGCCCTTCAAGGGTGCTGAGGCCCGACCCAGAACAGCCACTATCACCATCATCCAATTAGAAGCCATATCCAGATAAAGTTAGAGTTTTAGTGCTGCTGAACTGTAGCTCCGCCCAAGTGTGGAGACTTTTTTTTTTTTTTTTTTTTTTTTTTTTGCATTTCATGTCTGTCTGAAAGTTAGAGGAATGATGTGGAAACTACTGTGCAATCTGCAAGTATTCTTTTGGTTTTGCTTTGCTCAAGCACTCTGTATTTGGATTTTCACCACAAAGTGTGGCCATTCAGCCTTAAATTGAAGTTGTTTACATTCATATTGGTTGAACAGCGTAGGAACTTTTATTCTCCTAATTTGATGGGACAAAAACTGGACAAATTGAAATAAAGTAGAAATAAAGTTTGATTTATTTTTATTTTTTTTAGTATTTCATTGTAAATCCTTTGTATTCTGCTCTACTGGGCCCAAACTGCAACTTATTGCATGTTCTGGAGGATTTTTGCTTTGATTCTAGTTTTCAGTCAGTTCGATTGGGGTTCAGTGACTGATTGACCAGTCAAGAACATTTTACTGTCTGGCCCCAAATAACTCCTAGTAGCTTTGTCTATATGTTCAGTGGGAGACCATGATTCAATATACTGTTCACTCAATATGAATGTAAACACAGTGTAACACCCTTATCGCTGAAATTCAGCACTTAAACCTCAAAGCCACATTTTCATTTTAAATCCAATCTGTATAGATCCAAAACAACAAAAAATAAATCATAGTCTCAATACATAAACTGCATTGACTGTGCACCAAATTAGTTTCTCTTAACAATAAAGACACATTGCAATGACTCTTGTTCTAATGCTGGAAAGATTGAGGTAGGCCTTTATTACATATACCACATCCAACCTGTAAAGCCAGGTCAGCAGCAACATTTTATGGGGAATGAATGAGTCATACATTTTTTGTGTAGTCAACCATACATACGATACTTTCTCACACACACACACACACACACACACACATATTCCCTGGTATGCAGACTTGTTGCAGCAGGATTCAAGGAACTGAGCATACCTTGTAATTTTAATCCCAGAATGCGACATTCTTTTATTGCTATTTTATGATGCACTTTTATACATCACCCATCCTTCCTCGTCTCTATCCTTGGCATACTTTTATACTCTTTATATGTCTATTTGTGTGTGTGTGTGCGTGTTTTTTCTTTATGCACATACATTCAGTGGCACCTACGACCAATCTGTGCCTTTACACATCAGTGATTCCTGAAGACTGATGACTGCCAGAATTTCTCACACTTATGATATGTCTTTACATGTCTCTTGATCTTATTGATCTTATGCCTCTTGGTTAGAGAAGACATTACAGTATGTACAGCTGCATTGAGGTCAAAATTATACAGCAGCTCTTCAGATGTTTTTTTTTACCACCATCAGTGTAAGACCTAGTGTTGCCAGATAAACCAGATGTTGTTCCTCTGTTGTCATGTCAGTAAACAGTATTGGCTCAGTGCAGGGCTGGTCCACTGTTTTGTGGCAGATCAGATGCTATTAAGTAGGATAGATACAAGCACCGGTCATATGATTCAGCATTTTTAGTAGTAAGCACTATTCATAACTGTGGCCAGTTACATAAACCTGTGTAAAGATGTTACGCAAGCCTGGAGATTCATTGTTATTTATTGTATCTTAAGTGTTTTTGCAAGTTGGGCAGACGAGCGTTATGCATGTTGATGTGTCTGTTGTTCCTGTTTATCTCATTTCTTAATGGCCACATCTTGATGTGGGGTGGCACAGTGGCTCAGTGGTTAGCACTGTTGCCTCACAGCAGAGGGTCCTTGGTTCCCATGTCCTTCCTGTGTGGAGTTTGCATGTTCTTCCCATGTTTGCGTGGGTTTCTGCTGAGTGCTCCGGTTTCCTCCCACCATCAAAGACATGTATGTAAGGGTTAATACTCCTGTCAGCGCCCCTGACCAAAGCACTGGCAAAAGAACTGGAGTTGGAACTCCTAGTGAGTGCGTATAGGATGGGTCAAATGCAGAGGATCAATTTCCCCACGGCAATCAATAAAGTACTACTTCTTCTTGACTGCCTGACTCATGGCTTGATGTTGCAATTTCCCCACAGGCTTGAAATGGTGTCTTAGAGTTCCTGGCTTGATAGCTTTCAGTGAACTGCTATGATCAAAAATGGCTTTTATTTAGTCAGTTTAGTTAATAAATAATATGGCAGATTTGTGACCTTGTTGGAAAATTAACTCTGCTCTGCAAAAATGGGCAGACTCCAGTTAGCTTTAGTAGATATAAGACTAGAATGGTTTCTCTATGCAGAAGATACTGTCCATTGACTAGAACCTGTCTCTCCATCCACAGCTGCATTTACCTTCTGCTCCCTCTATTTTATACAAATTACAACACAAACCCAGCTGCAAACTGTATGTGCTCAATGTTTACTAGGCAATTACTGGGAAAATACATTTTGTAATTTTCAAAAACTGCCTCTATGTTTGTGCACCAGTGCAAAGGATGATGCTTAAAAATCTGCAAATGTCATTTGTTGAATGTGTGCTGATCAGTTGTTTAAGACTGAAAAAAAAGAAATATATTTAAGGCTACGACAGCATCATTGAATGAAAAGCAGAGGGAGAAAAAGAGAGAAGATGAAGACAAGTTGAAGCTCTGCCGGCCAAAATGGTGGTGGGTTAGACCTTATGCTGGGAATTGAGGACAGCTGCAAAATCTGCAGAGAAATCTCACACTATGCCAACAAATGAACAGAATCACAGTAGAATAAAATGAACATAAAGAACATGTCAAAAGTGATGCATCTTTGGATGGACCCCAACAACGTGGCCGGGGTTGGGTGGTTTGTGCTGGGCCAAACTCGGGAGACACTCAGCAGCCAGACGTTTCTTCATTCTCAGTTTACAGTAGGAGCGGCTGAGAATGACACTAAACACTAAAATGAGAATAGCTGGTCCACCTTAAAAGTCATTCCACCTAAAGTGAGCTTGGTCAGATTAGGCTAACCCATTGTCGCTAACTTCAGGGCTAACCCCCTTCCAGCAGTTTGGGAAACAACAGATGTGACTTTTCTTGGTCTTGAGAAGCTGCAGCATTTATTAACTGACACACTGTAGTCTGTACTGTACATTTACTGCCAGGTTGACAACTTACTGCTAACCTTTTCCTCTGCTCCACTCGCATTCACGTCACTTCTCTACCGCTCGCTCTCTGCACTTGCTCAACCACACACTATGTACACCCATTACTCACTGCCCTATTCCTCAAAGCAGCTATACTACTCTTATAATAGTACCTTTCATGTAGATGTCCTTTGAAGAATGAGGAGAGGGAGGATTGTGGCATTTGATGCACTAGTTGATGACTCAAAACAATTCCACAATACATAAGGTGTTATAGTTTTCGCACAGTGTTCAAGTGAAAATCATTAGTACCCAGTGATACTAATGATGGTGTCAAATTTTAGCATGAATATAGGGGAAACACTGGACTGAGTGATGAAGTTACACCATTGGTCGGCTGAATGCCACCACTTCCTATATCTGTTTCAAATTAAAACTCTTCTAGCGTTTTGTACACGGTCCTGCCATATACTAGGTTTTGACCTAGTCTTGTTAAACACACTAATCAGCCAGTTTCAGCGTCTAGGCCAATAACTTTGAAAACCCACCGGCTACTGTTGCCATTTGTGGATTTGCTGCTGACAGTTTGTGACTGATCATCATGCTCTAAAAAAATGTCAGAATGTTCTTTCAGCCATGAGCACGCTTTTGCCTTTTTTATCCCTGCAGCTGATAGTTAGTGCAAGAGATTGTCTGACTATACTAACAATGTGATTGAGTCAATCTGTTATTATTATGTTAATATTTGTTATCTCTTTGCCAGGGTCACTGATAGTTGTTAGTTGGGGTAAAAGATCTAAATGATGAGATAACAACACTTCATTCAGTTCTTACAATTTTATTCCCCAAAATCATTCCTTGTGTTTTTCCAGCACCTCAGTCAGGGATTAGTGGGATTTTATGGATCAATCTAACTATGCTTATTATCTTTCTCTCCACCACATGTAGAGGTTGTGTGTTGGTGAGAACTGTCCCTAAGTCCTGACTGCATTATGCAGTAATGTGTGTGTGTTGGTTGTTGGAGAGCAGGATGGGGGGGACAAGTCTCAAGTCTTACAAGTCTCCTGTGGCATTAAGTTTATGATGGTTCCAGTCAGTGAAGGGTTGGCAAGACTGCACCAAAGAAAGAAATATGAGCTTTATACAAAATGAGCCTTATGTTCTCTCACATGCACACACGTACAAACACATACACCTTGTGTATTAATGTTTGATCGAGGTTGTGAATAATTGATGTATCTTTATTATTTGTCCCTCTGGTGTCCTGCAGTCTTCCTTCTCTCTCTGTCCACCCCCCCCTTTCTCTCTATCATTAATCCTGTTTTATGTTTGTCTCTCCCTCAGGACTCTGCTGCCTCAGTAAAGCCCTTGTGATTGGATGAAGAGAGAACCACTGACTACCAGTATGGACGCGCTCCATCCTGGAGTTTCCCATAATCCATAGGTCTCTGGTAAGTAGCAACTGTAAAAGGCTCCTTTCAAGTGGGTATGTTTTTAGCATAAAAATGGATTCTTGTAAACCCTCCCAGCCTTTAGAAATGTGTTGTTCTTCTTGTCATAACTGCAAATGTACTGTAGGTCTAGTTCTGCTTTCATTATTTACAAGCACTGCTAATGGTGTTGTTCTTATTAGAGATGGTATAGGGATGGTAGATAAATTAGGTACATCTTTTCACATTGTCTAAAACCTAAGCAACCTATGCTATGCCAAGGTAAGCTTAGCAACCTCAAGTGCATACAACTTAACAACACTTCCTGTAAATGCTTCATAACAAAAGGCATAATGATTATTCTCTTTTACTGTGAAGTAGCTAAAGCAGAGTTTCCCCTGCGTATCTAAATCTAAAGCGGACCACCTAAGCCAAATTGGAACCTTATTGTTGTTTGAATGAACTTAAAACCCACTAAACAAAGTATCATATCCTTGTAAACAACACCTTTCTGTGTGCCTCGGTCCCTCCATCTGTTAGGCACCACTCTAGCTTTATTGTGAAACATGGAAACACTTCCCTGTAAAGGAAGTGTTTGATTTGTATTAACAGCTGATAAACATCACAAGAATAACTTGTGTCTGCTTCCCAGGCACTGCTTTGACACTGTTGTGCATCGTGTTTTTTTTTGTTTTTTTTTACATGGACTTTTTGGCATTCAAAAAATGCTCTGGAGATAAACCTTAGCTTTTGATTGGTAGGGAAAACATTGTCCTCTGTACATCAGGAGCTGTAATTGATGTGCATGGAAGGATTACTTCTTCCTCTACTGCTCTACAGTGCTATGTTGTCTCCACAGAAACCAGCAGTAGTTAGGTACCTTATAGATGAATGTGGTCTCTGAGGGCAACCCAAGAAGTTCTCAAATTCTTTGCATTCTTCTTCTGATCATTGTTTCACTTTTTTTCCTCGCAGATCTGCAGCTGAGTCTACTGAACCCTGAACCGTGACCAACACCGGTCTATGACTGACCTCCTGTCAGGTACAAAATACACACAAATGCTTGCACGCACGCTGGCACACATAGTTTCACACATGTTGTGTTTGTGTTCAGGGTTGAGTTGAAATGAAAACCTCCATACTCACACCTCTCCCTGCTGAGAGGTTCCCCATCCCTGCTCTGCAGTAGCCTGCATTTTTGTAATCTCTGTAAACCAGACTATAATCCACAGTAATGTCTAATAAGAATGTCTAAAATAAGGCTTACAATATTCTATATTTTTGTTATTTTCAACAAATCCCTTGAGAAGACCAAAACCAACCTTGTGTTAGTCCTCTCAATTGGTTCAGGCTTCTCTACCTTGTCTGTGGCTCTCCCAAAACATCTGGGCACTGCAGTTTTTAGCAAATGTTACTCAAACTGGAGTAAATGGTGCATTTGCTGGTAACTATTTTCAGCTGCAGATTTGATGCTCTTGGAAGTATTGATAGCAGCAGGAAAGTGTATGTGACTCTGACTCGAAATAACTAAATAAAAGTGTAATAACAAAATAACATAAAAAACATGTCACAATGCAATGGTTTGATTCGTTGTTGTGTTTTTATTAATTTGGAGGTCTATGGCACAGAGGATTAAGCTACTTGGTAAATAAGGCATTTGCTACACAGACCATACTTGTTGGCAGGATCATTGTTGATTTTGGTCTTTGTATAGAATTTGTTGTCAATTAGCAAAATATAGAATATCACCAGACTTATCTTTTAAGGGGGTTGTGATGCATTCAGTAGGCTCATTTGTTTTGTAACTCTACTCCTGATGAGCCAGTGAACATTTACACACTCATGGACAATATTTATTCAAATCTGTTATTAGTCCATTTGATGCCATTTCTTTATTAGTTATATGTTTAACTTCATTTGTTGCAGTTCTGTTTCAACATTGTTTGTTGGTGCAACGAGGTTGTTTGTTGGAACCATTTATTCATCATTCATCCTTATGCACAGCATCTGTCTTTTACATTACAATGCAAGAGTGTAGTTGGTACAATGCCAGTGGCAGTAGTAAGTAAGCAAAGGGACACCCATTCTTTAAAGACATAAAATGTAACTTTTTCTTCATTAAAATGTCTAAAAACAACTAGACTTATGTTATTTATTTTGTTGAGTTGTGTACTTGCATTATCCCAAACATTTCCAACAATGTTCAAACCCATAGAAATGCGTAATTTTAATCAAGGTAACAGTTCGTTTCATTTGTTCGTCTGTAAATGTAATTTCCCCTTTACCGTCCCTCACACCTGCTATAACTTTTGGGCAAACTCTATTGTTTACTACTGTTTGTATTGCTCACTCGTGATGGAGCACACATGATTGCCGTTTGCTGCGCGTTCTGTCGCCAAAGGTGTCCCTGTAAAGTGCAAATGTATGGGTGAACCAAACAATCCAAAAAGATTATTCATTAGTATTCATTAGAATGAAATGACATAACGTGAATATAACTTTAATACATTACCTTGTCCATGAACATGATCTTGCCTCTTTTCTTTTCTTCTGTCTGAGTCACGTCAGATCGATTTTCATCGGCAGTGGTGGTTGTTTAACAATAAAGACAACAACTCCCATGATCCCACACTACTTCATGATGTCATCAAACTCCGTCTTTTGTTATTGTTTTGATTGAGAGACCTCTTGCAGCAGAAATTACATACTGTGTGTTTAAGCTAATGCCCTTATTGCTTGCATGTCAATCCACATATGGATTTATATTTATTCCCTTCTTGTTCCCCTTCTCCTCTTTTTAGTTGATCTGTCTTGTGCCATGATGATGTCAGTAGATGTGACCAATCACAATGGCCCCACTGCCACGCCTCCCACTTCACTCAGCCTGCGCTCCTCCCACAACCAGCTGCTCAGCAGTGATGTCATCAAACAGGGCTCTGCCACGCCTCCCAAGTGTCGCAAAAAGTATGCACTTACGAGCATCCAGGCTGCCATGGGCCTTGGAGAAGCGGTGCCATCTTCATCGTCACCATCATCATCGCCATCGCAGTCGTCAACCCCCAACAATCCCAAACTAGCCAAGAACGGAGTCAATCAGCTCCGTAAAGCTGGTCAGGATCACAACAAAAACACAACTGACCTGACTGACCTTGAGTGTAATTCAGAAACTATAGCAGACGACCTCAGTGTCAACACACCTGAGGAGCCTGATGGTCACACTCTCTCCAGTAACGAACAAGAGGATGATGTCACAAAGCTAGATTTCGAATTGCAACCAGACAGTAGTACAGATGCAGAGCCCGAGCAGAACACAGAATCAGATATAGACTGTAATATCAACACGACTGTGGAGCTCAAACTGAACAGCAACACAACAGGTTTTGACTTGAACATAGAGACAGAGGAGAGCGACGACATCAGCATTCTGTCCGAGAAGGATATTGTGTCAAAGATGAAGACCGAGGAAGACGGAGATGAGGAGGTGGCGGTGGAGGAGAAGCAGGAAGAAGACGAGGAGAAGAAACCTTTACTGATGATAAAGAGCGAGTCTCCCGTGAAGAGCCTCAAAGTTTCTTCAGGCCTGGAACTCATCTCTGACCTCCACTCAAACCTCAAGCTCCTCAAATCAGGCAAGGACTCTCCTGTGCCTCCTCCCCCCTCGCCACCCAAGCAGGCAAGCCCAGAGGACACACCCCTGCTCTCCGTGGCCTCCTGCTCCTCCTCTTCTTCCTCCTCACCAGAGACTAAGAAGGACAGAAGGACTGGCGCAAAGACAGACTGCGCTTTGAACCGCATCCAGAATCTGAACCCCAGTGACGAAGAATTGAGCTGGACCACACTGTCCCAGGAGAGCAACTCCCCTGAGGAGACAGGTACACACACAAACACACACAAAACATGCTGCAAGGCTGTTATTTAAGCAAACTTTACAGCCACTGACATTTACAGATGTTTGGCATAGTTCTTATATGAGTGTCAGCTACTCTGGTGTGTTTTCTTTTTCTTTTGTGTGCTATGTAGTGGTTTTACTGTCCTCTCTCTGCTGATGACATGTTTCCATTTAGGGTGACCAAGTGTGTGTATGTGCGTGCACGTATGCTGAACTCAGACATTGCTAGAACAGAATAACAAACACTCCGGCCTCCAGTAAATCTCCCAGAATCCCTCTGGGACAGGAAGTGCCCTTGTAACCTCATGGGTGGTTAGCAAGCTAGATCAGCTGCATCCTGTTTCAAGCTTTGTCCTGTACGTGTGCGTGTGCGTGTGCGTGTGTGTGTGGACAGGGGCTTGCGGGCTAGTCATGAGTTAAACTGAAATCTGTAGCAGCCATTACCTCTCTCTTTCTCTTTCTTTTATTTTTTCTCGACCACCATGTGCTCTTTTGTTGTGTCATACTCAGGAGAGAGGAGCTGTTATAGCTGCTTATTATAATCTTCTGTGTGTTCCTTTCTACCCTAATACTTCATCCCTGTTCTTTTTATGAGAATATAAAGGGTTGTACTCTGCAGATAATCGCTATAGGAAGCAGTCTGCAGGCACAGAAACACAGGCATGGAGGATTGCAGACCTTGTAGCATTATAGTTGAGCTCCTCCATATGTACTTGTGGCTGTCTGTGTCATAAGAAAAGCTTTATTTTTATCTTACTCTGAGCCATGAGTATGTGAAAATTGACTGAGTTTCTCAGCTGTTCGTTATGTCCAGGGTTATATGTTTAAAGTTACTCTGTACAGCAGTGGTTCTCAACTGCTCTGTCCTCAGGACCCGCATTTTTCCTTAGTCATTAAGCTGTGACCCATTTTTTTAAAATTTTTGAGCCACTCAGATTTATATTACAGAGAAATATTGCATAAATAACGTTTCATTCCTCTCATTCACTGGCTTTCAAACTACCACTGCTCACTGTCTTCATTTACTCTCTAGCTCCCTCGACCACTGCTGCTCTCTCTCTCTCTCTCTCCTCTTCCTAGTAACGTCTTTGTCCTCCCTCATGGCAGGGTTGTTCAGCACTGATCAGTCTGATCGCTGGCTGTGATTTTCCACCACAGCATGACGTTGGGTTGCGTTTCTCCAAAAGTTGATTCTGGTTCAACATTCTTGCTGCAGGCTGCTGCAGCACCTCTGCAATTAATCTGCAGATTATTTTGTTCACTTGATCCATAAAATGTCAGGAAATAGTTAAACATTGTGATGTCTAAATTAAATTGCATGTTTTGTCTAACAGTCCAAAAATCAAATATATTTAGTTTACTCTCTAGAGGCAAAGAAAGCAGCAAATCCTCAAAAATGAGAAGCAGAAACTAGAGAATGTAATGAAAAATATCTTAAACAGTTCATTAATTATCAAAAAAGTTGAAGATCTGTTGATCAACTTCTGAATTAATCGACACATTTTAGGTAGTGTTCAGTAATTAGGAATCTTGTATAATTTTTTCTGATAATATTGAATATGCCTTAACTTGATTAAATATCTGTATTCACAGTTTTCATTAAATTAACTCATATTACTGCACTAATACTTTGCCAGTACTACATGCTACATGACATTCAGGATAAATATAACTTAAGGTGTTTTTATCACTTATTATGTACTATTTGTTGTGATGTAGAGTAAGACAGAACTTTGAGATGTTTCTTAACTTTTTACTAAAGTTAAAGGAGACCTATTATGCTTTTCCTTATTTTCAGTCATATATATACAATGTTACAATGTCGGATGTTCATATTAAACGTAGCCAAAGTGTGAAATAGGTAGTAAGTAGAAGTAATCCCTGTGAGCAAAAAGCAACAGCTTCAGACTGCTCTGAATGATCAGTTTCCAATAGTTTTTTTTCTACTTCTTTATTTCTTTATATTGAAATCCGTTCACTGCTCAGCTACGCTCACATTATGGCATTTTTTTTCCCATTGTTTTGGGGTTAGTCACGCCAAGCTATGACTTGAGTCAAGCTGGCAAGCTGTGAGTGTTTTCCATTACACAACAGAGCAAAGTAAAATAAGTTCTTTAACTGTTGGAGGTATGCTGGTCGTCTGCAGCTCCTCATCAAACATCATAATCACTGTGGTTGTTTCTGCTTGTACTATTCCTCCCTGCATATCCCTGCAACTGATCCGCTGAACAAAGAGCTCCAAATATCTCCATATATTGTTGTGTTGACCGGTTTTTAGTGCTGCTAACGAAGCTCTGCTAATTCGGTGAGAAACATGTTTCATTTCCTGTTAATTCTTCACAATTAAAGTCTCACATTATTTAGTCATTGAAAAGCTTTTAATATAAAGCAGTAAAGCAGGAAATGTTGGGTTTGCATCAGTTGTAACGGCTCTGATACAGCTGCCCCTCGGCAGCTTCTGGAAAGCTAGCCATTCAGAACAGAATGGGCTCATCAGGATGGGGGGCCTTAAATAGACAGGAGCTAAGACTGCCTGTGAAGAGACATAGGCTGAACTGAAGGGCTGCATAAAGGGCCAGTGTGAGATGAATAAGGAGTTCTTTTGAACTGTAAATCATGCAAAGCTACGCAAGTGGAATCCAAAAATAAAAATATAGAGCTGGAAATGAGCATAATAGGTCCCCTTTAAGAGATTCTTATGAGTCATCAACTCTGTCGTGGGCCTTCACTGTCTTACACTTACTTGCTGCCTACCTCTGCAGAAGGTCTGTTCGAGTCAATGTATTTCTTTGTCAGCATTATGAAAAGAAGAAATCTGGGTGCTCAATTTAATTGGGCTCTTAAAACCCCTCCGCCCTGTCTTTGTTGCAAGACATCCATCTCCTCTAGAGCGGCAGCCCCGACCTCTGACATGAGCTCAGCTGTAAACCATCCTTTCTAAGAGTGGCTCTACTCCGAGTTGTTGAGCTGTTTTTTTCTCCCAGAGTGCTTTTTCTTCTTCTAGCTCTCTGATGACTCATTGTCCCTCACGGGTTTGAGGCTCAGAGCATCTGTGTATTTCATCTCTCTAAAAGTATGATTATCAGCAGCTTGTCCTTCTGAATTCTTGTGTGTTTCACCATTTTTGCTGTGCTCTCCAGTGGTCCGAAACTGAGTCATTATAGGAGAATTTACTTTCCACATGTTCTTTTGTCCTGATTTCCTTTTGCTTGTCTTAGTCTACATTGACATCCCACAGTGATAATTCTCTCATGGGATGGCCTATGTTTTGTGTAGATCAATGTGTGTATTGATGAGCCGTGGAAAGAGGGCAAACGGTCGACATTGGTGGTATTGTAGACTCTAGTTAAGACATATTGTCCTCTGAGGGTTTGCTGAAGAGTCGATTATCATGATTTAGGCATCCTTCACGTTTAGTTGTCCATACGTCCGTGTCCTCCTGTCTGCCTCTCTCTCTCATATTGACAAAGCCGTGTTGTTTTCCCAGGTGTGTGTCAGATTCCTCTGTGGATGTTGTGGGTTAGAGGGCTAGTGCGACACTGCTTTCACACAGAGGAGCCAAAACACACACTCACACACATGCAGAGTTGAGCAAAGTCCCTCACATTCTCACACAGCAACATGCTTTGTAACACTTGCAAGAGAACATTAGTTGAATGTAGATGAGTGCAGTACAGCAACTTGTGCTGTCCAAAATGTTTGATATTTCTTCCTCTTACTCAAAAAATCTTTCCACTCTCATTATATCAGGGTCCTCCCCTTTACATTTTTTCAGCATTTATCAGTCCTATTTTTTGTCCCTCTCTGCTGCTCCTCCTCCTCCTTGCTCCTCCACTGGATATGATACTGAATGAAAGATAATCCAGGGGTTGCCAGGACAACCAAAAGAGGCTAAGAGGAAGATGGGAGGGAGGGAGAGAGAGAGCGATAAACATATTGAGACAGACATTTGATGAGGATCAGTTTGTCAAATTTTTAGTTTCTTTCCATGTGCCTGTGCAAATACGTGCGTATGTTTGTTTATAGTACAGGAAAAGGGAGGGCAGGCGTACTTGAGCTGTTGATGTTGTTGATGCTCCAGATAGAGGACGGAGAGACAACAGCAAACATAGCTCAGCTGCAAGTGAAACACAACCTCCCTCTCTCCTCTCTCTATCTTTACCTCTCTTGTTTCTGTACCTCTGTCTCCGTTCTCCCTGCCTCTCTGCCTCGATGTGTCTCCGTGTCCCTTTCTCTCCTCTCTCTTTCTCCTCACCCCCTCTCTTGCAGTCCCCCCCCCCTCTCTCCTCTCTCTCTCTTTCTTCCTCTCTCTGTCTGGGGTTCTGGCTTTGGTTACAGCATTAGGTTTTGCTGTATGTGAGAGGCAGCTAGCTAACTATGATGCTGGGGAAAGACTACATGCTGGCCATTGTGATTGTCAATTATGAGGGTAGGTGCATCTGTCGGAGTCCACTTGAAACTACACTGTGGGTTTAGAGTTTGAAAGCTGTGTATGTGTGTGTGTGTGTGAGAGAGAGAGAGAGAGCACTTTGAGTTTCACTATGAATGAAAGGTGCGGTACAAATTAAATATTATTTTATTATTATGATGTGTATTCGTGCGTGTCTTTGCCCACACAGGGATGAAGTTTATCTCTAATGGTAGTGGACTGTTTTCTAAATGTCTGCAATAGGACTCTTTGGTCTACGCATGCTTTATTTGTGGGTGTGTAGTGAGTAGAAGTGTGTTTCAGCCTCACCATGGTGGTGTGCATGTGTGGTGTTGTTTTCCAAAGAGAACATGTGTGTGTGTTTTGCTACAGAAGCTCACTGCTCTCCCCTCCCCCTCTGCTCAACTCTATTCTGGCATGGAGCTGCATGCTAACTGAGGCTATGACAGGCTAACTGCTACGTAGCTCTGCTATGGCACATTTCTACAAGCTGCATAGGTGCCTGCTTATGTTTAGCCTTAGTGTCATCATGCTAAGACTTTGCATTGTGATTCCCCACTTGCACCAGTGCTTTCAGAGGGTGACATTGCTAACTTCGAAGCATGACATAGCCCCCGAGCCAAGCCAGCCAGAGCTCTCTCTCTGTTTCTGCCAGTGTCTCTCTCTCCCTCTTTCTTCTTGTGTACGTGCATGCTTTAATCCACATCCAGTGGTCTGTTCATCTCATACTGACACCCATTCTCTGAGTCACCATCTTCCCTCTCACTCATAGCAGACAGAGACACTCAGGTTCTTTCTTTTGTAGTTTTATTGGCTCTGACCTATTTTTTATTTTGCTCATAAAAAACTGCAACTCCCAGAAGGCACTGCTTCACAGCTTCTTGCTCTAAAGCACAGTCTTAAGTCCCAGGGGATGGTGCTTGTGGCAAGAGCGTTTGTGCACATTTTGCTAAGCTTTACGAATGATTTCTGTTGCATTAAATACACTGAAGCTTTAATAACTTATCGGTGCTTGCCTGTCTGTGTGTGTGTGACTCTGTGTGTGTGTGTGTGTGTGTGTGTGTGTGTGTCTGAATTCCATCTCAATCCGGACCGACCCAGTCGTCATGATGACATATGGCCTGCTGTCGTGGCGACAAGCCCATGGGCTGTGTTTCATCAGCATGGTCAGCACTTCGAGAACTCTTTGTGCAATTACACACACACACACACACACACACACACACACACACTCACACAGCTCCAGCTGACCACGTCAGAGCTTATATCACCTTTATGAGTTGCTACACCACCTAATGCAGTTTCGGATCATCTTTACTACCTCTGCCAGTATGTCAACTTCACACACACAAGATGCTATCACTAGTTGTGTATGTGTGTGTGTGTATGTGTGTGTGTGGGTCTGACTTATCCTACTTCTGGGGACACATTTTAGATTAAAGACCAGTTAATTGGGGACAGCTTTGGGGAAAAAAGCCATGTCTCCAATTGGGAAAAAGCTGATTTTTGGGTCAGTGGTTAAGGTTAGGATTGGAGTTATGCAAGTTGTGGTTAGGGTTAGGGTAAGTCTCTGGGAAATGAATGTGAGTCTTTCTAATGTTCCCAAAAGTGACCCAAGTAAACGTGTGTGTGTGTGTGTGTGTGTGTGTGTTTGAGCTTGATTGCTGCAACCTTGAGATGAGATGACATTTAGTACAGAAGTGAGAGAAAGAACAGTGATATAAGTACTCTGATTCCGTCTTCACACAGAGTCTGTGTGAGTGTATGTGTGTCTTAACTGGTAACTGCTGTATTTCCTCCTAAATGTATTGCTGTCAAATAAATTACGGTAACAGCCATCTGCTCTATGTGCTCTTGCTGTGTTCTGTTAGGTACTGGAAAGTTTAAATCTTTATGTTAGTACGTACATACTGAGTTCATTGAATAATGAATCAAACGGTTTTTTTTCTGCTTAAAGTTGTTCTGGTTTCTGAGTCAGTCAAAAACAATGAGGCAATTTGATTTAAAGTTATTATTCCTCATTTTCACATTTCATTTAGTTGTACATGGAGCCATGGACAGTTTTTTGTATTAAGTTTAAATTGTGTAAGTTTCACTGCCATATTTTAAATTCATAAATTAGTAAATTAGAAGAAGAAAGAAGAAAAATTTACAGTCAAACTCAGAGTGGAGGCCACTGAAGACTAGGAGCCTGTTTCACCAAATTTGCAACATGGCATCATTTCCCTTTTGCTTATTTTGACACGTTTCACTAATCAAAACAAACAGCTTGTGATCCATGCATGAAGATGTGAGAACCTTTTAAAACACACAAACCTATCTACAATTTGCAAGCAACAATCTTTTGTGAAACATGATGCTGCCACTATTTGCACTCTGCATGTAAGCAGTGCTCACTCATCGCTTTGTTGTTATCACTGTTCTGATGTTGAAGTCAGTGGTTTAACTTTCAACATAGAAAGCATTTCTTGTGACGGGGAGTTGTTAATTTCTTGCCCATGTTAATGTGTGTGTGCTGCTATAAAAAGCCGAATATTTCAGACAATATGGCTTGTCGCATCATTACAGACAGCTGGTGGTCCACCCATTTCCTGACTATAAGTCTTGTATTTAGGACATAACTTCTGATTTATGAACTCATTAAACAAACAAACAAGTATCTATAATTGAACATACACCCATGGTCCTTATCGTGATATGAAACTGTATTCCAAGAAGAAGCTAATGAAATTACTTGAAACAGATATAATAAGCCCTCATTTGTGTCATGTGGAATAAATCATATTATGTTTAAATTCTGCTTTTGGCTCAATCATTGGGACTGCATCTGACATCTGTTATACTGTTCTAAATGTGACAGGAATGCTTGGGTCTGTGTGTGTGTATATATTTGGAGGAGTGTGATTTCTTTCATTTAAGAATATGACAAAAAAGCTACAGAATGTGCGTGGGTTTGTTACAGAAATATAACACCAGTGCTTAACAAGTTTTTCTCAGTTGTTGTCCAAGGAAAGACATGGGTTGTTAAATAACAGCTGCAGCAGATGTTGGTAATTCCAGTCAGCTGTTGATGTTGCTTAGTATATGAGCTTGGAGGTGTTCACTTCCACTAATTTGATCATATGGAAGAAAAAACAATATTCTATATCTTGGTGTAGTCACAGAGATGTGTTTATATGCTTTTTCATGTACAGATGTCTGTCAATTTGTCTAATTTCTGCTTATTTTTTTCTGTTTCATATAAATCATCCAAATGTGTGTTTTTCCAACAGATATCTGGAGTGAGCAGTCGTTCCAGACAGACCCTGACCTGCCTCCAGGATGGAAGAAGATCACAGACATGGCTGGTATCTACTACTGGCACATTCCTACAGGCACCACCCAGTGGGAGAGGCCTGCCACCCGCCCTGCACCCTCTGGACAGACAGAGTCCCAGGCCCTGAGTGACCACACAGCCTCAACACCGCGTAAACACTCCCTGGGCTCACTCAGCCCCTCACCCACTCCTGACCAAGAGGTGAGACACAGAATGACAAACACATATTTTAGGTCTCACACATTATGTTTTTGCTGTAACTGTCAGTTGATTTTGGCTACATTTGCAGATGTTCCCATTAAACATAATCACTCCAAAATGTTCAAAGTAATGGTGAAGAGATTTTTTTTGTGGCTCTGGCAGCGGTCAGGCTCAAATTGTGGTTGAAGCTTGAAGACAATCCAGCCACAGAATGAAGAGGAACAGTCGGAAAAATAATGAAGTCACAGACTTGAATTAATACAAAAAGTATTGAAGACAGATTCAGACTGAACCACAAACAAATATTATATAATAGGCAAGTGTGGATGAAATATAACTTATATTGTCTAATGACTTTGCAATTTATTTGAAAATTAAAATCCTCATTGTTACTCTAGATTGTGTCATAATAATTATTAGCATGAATACAATTGGAAGCTCCCTAATTGTAGGAAAAAATAAAAATGTTCATTTGAAGTCTCTGATGGCCATGAATCAGCAAAACAACATACAGCACAGTGTGAATACAAGAGTGGCTGTAATAAAACACAGATGCTGTATGTGGGAAATACATTTTCTTCTTCAGGCAGAATTATAATCTCCATGATTTGAGAAACTTCAACACTAAGTGCTATTGTGGCATTTTATAACAACCTCAGTATTATTGTTAACAATATAAATCACATTATGTGACACATGATTTTAAACAAATAATTGTGCAACACAGCATAAAATTGTTATGCTCAGGAAAGAAGAACCATGTGTTGCACCTCCACAAGATGTTTCATGACATCTGGACCAAACTGTGCCTCTTATAATATCACTGTCCAACTTTCAGTATTAGTCGTAACAGAGGAAATCAACCATTTCCTTGTTTCCTGAATAGCTGCTAATTTCTATGCTAAGAGTCAATGACAGGTTGCACCAATGAAGACAGATTAAATAAAGCAGTTTCTCATCACTTTTGCTTGTGTGTGTGTGTGTGTGTGTGTGTGTGTGTGTGTGTGTGTGTGTGTGTGTGTGTGTGTGTGTGTGTGTGTGTGTGTGTGTAGTCGTGCCAGGCAGAGGTCTTCTACAGGGCGTCTACTCGCTCGGGCAGTACCACCTCCGACAGCTCAGTGGAGCCTCTCTCAACACACGAACCTAACCTCCCCACATGTGGATTTGTCAACAGCTGTTACTTTGTGAGTAACTGACATGCTCTGTTTTTCTGTGGAAGAATCTCTGTTTTACTGCACTGTCAGTGATAACCTCTACATTTTGTGAGAATTCATTTGAAGCCTCCATGTGTTCATTTCAGAGGGGAAAGTGTTTTTGTCTGATTGTATATATGTTTTATCTAGTCCTGATTAAGATAAGTGGAAGATTGGCAGAAATATGCAACAAGACAGCTGGATCGAGAGATAGAGAGAGAGAGAGAGGGAGAGAGAGGACCGTCAATATTCCAGTCGAGCAGCAGAATACAGGAATACAAGAACACTGAGTCAATCAATCAGTCAATCATGCACAATGATGGAGAGAAACAGAGAGAGGAAAGGAGATTGATAGAGAGGAGCATGGTGTAGATAAAATATTGATCCAGATAGAATGGACTGATGTTGACAGATGGACGTGCCAGAATAAGATTCTGGCACGTCCATCTGGAGTATCTGACTGGCAGACTTCTAATGTATTAGCCGGTGACACAGGAGCCAAAATGGCAGACAGACAAACATGTCCTCTGAATTCTTATTATGGAGGCTTAAGTCATTTTTGTATTTTTGTATCCGTCTCTTTCTTTTTTTTAGCCTCGTTCCACATCTCTGCAGGGAGCGCCTGATCAAGAGTGTCGCTCTCAGCATCACGACGATGAGGAGAAGGTGGGATACTTTACAACTTTCCACACCCTGTTCCCTTCCTCACCCACCACTCTTCTAGTTGCTCTTTGGCTCGATAGCCTTGAGCTGTGCCTTAGTATTTCTTTGTAATTATGTGTAATAGTCAGTGTGTGTGTGGTGCAGATAGAAAAAATTGATTCCTGCGACATCTGTATGTGTGTGTATGTTACCATATGCGTTACCTGTATCACATACAGTGCAGTCAGTAAGTATTTGTTTAGGGACACATTTTCATTTGGTTTGGCTTTGTACTCTAGTGCATTGGAGTAGAATAGGAAACAATGACTATCAGGTTAAAGTAATACTTTGCACACAGGGGACAAAGAGTTTTTTGTGCAATAATATCACAATATCATATAATAGGTGTGCAATATAACAAAATGTTTTCGTCACACAATCCACTTGCATATATATTTTTATAATTCTGTGCTGGTGACAGCCGTGGCCAGAAGCATTATGTTTCAGGTTGTCCATCTGTCTGTCCCATTTTCATGAACGTGATATCTCAGGAACACCAAGAGGGAATTTCATTACATCTGGCACAAACGTCCACTTGGCCTCAAGGATGAGCTGATTAGAATTTGGTGGTCAAAGGTCAAGGTCACTGTGACCTCACAAAACACGTTTTTGGCCATAACTCAAGAATTCATACACTTATTATGGCAAAGTTTTACACAAATGTCAAAGAGGATAAAATAATGAATAATGACACTTTATATCCAAAAGGTCAAAGGTCAACTTCACTGTAACATCATAATGTTTTGCAAAAACACTTTTCTGGCCATTATTTAACGCTAAAACTCAGGAACAGAAGGGGAGATTGTGACCATATTTCACATTTGGTCGGATACTGAATTGTTGACATTAATCTTGGGTGCCCACCTTGAAACTGTGGTGCTTTTATTAAATTCCTTCAAAGTCTTCACTACAAATATTATGAGTCTGGACAGACACGGATGTAAACTGCAGCTTGACTGTTTGGCAGAGGTATACAACTGCGAGGCCGTATTTCTAGTTATAAATTACTTCTATTTATTTACTACTGTATTTCAATATGTGTTGTTTTTGACTCTTTATTGATTTTTTTTTTTTTTTTTTTACCTTTCCTGGTAGTTTTTCTTTTTTATTGGCTTTCTCTCTTACTTATATTGGTACTCTTGTATTTTTGTTATCTCTCAGCTGACTTGACGCCTGACTGGATTTCCAACTGTAATTTTACTTTACTTTCAGAATTAAAGCTGAAAGTTAGCACATCACCATAATAATCATTTCAGATCCAAAGTGTTGGAGTAGAGAGCCAAAACAACAGAAAAATGTCATAATATTTTCTGACTGTTATGTATTTCTTGTATTGTTCATATTCTACTAATCAAGAATCAATAGATTCTCAGTAGTGAGGTGAATGTTCAATAGGAGCAAGAAACATTTGAGGAAAGAAAGAAAAACAAAGCCTTTATTGATGATCTTGGGCTTTTTGTTGGAGAAATGTTTTTGCTGGGTTGCTCCTTATTGTAACAGGCACCAGTGTGGAGTGAGCTAGTTAGCTAACAGCCTTGTTCTGTCTTTCTCCCCTCGCTCCCCTCCCACCCTCGACCCACAACTTTGTGTGTACATGTGTTTTAAACGCTGTATGTAGAAACAGATGTGGAGTGATTTTGGCGGAAAGATTGATAGTGAAGTGTGGAAGGCAAGTATAATGCACTCAGAGAAACACACACAGAGTCACTGTGTCTTGTTCGTGGTCTAACTTTGTCCACTCTTTGAGTGTGTGCATTTATGCATTACATGCTAGAAATTCACTGCCTGGGCAAAAGCATGTGTGGCTGATGCTTCAACATAAATGTAACTGTACCAACCACAGCAGAAACATCTGTTATTTGGCTGCAGCAACACGCTCAACAAGTTGTTTCTTTCTTTACTTACATGGTTTACTCGCTAAAATATTTTCACCTTTCTTCCTGCTGGCACAGATCTGAATGTTCACATACACAAGTTTGTGTACATACTACATGTCACCTTTCTTTCCTTGATACAGCATGCCCCATTACACATAACACACCAACGCCATTTCTCCATCCAGCGAGGCCACTCTGCCTGCACTTGGATGCATGCTGGCATATACTGTGTGGGGTCAAAACATTTACACTTGGTTTCTGCCAGGTTTGTGTCCTTTTAGCCCCTCTCCCACATGCTCTGTAACCAGTGAATGTTATGGTAGATACACAAATCTATGTCATGTTGGAACAGGAGTCAAAGTGATATTTGCTTAAGTTGCTCAGGCAGTTAGGTGGTTCATGCCCTGGTAAGATTTCTGCCACAGCTCCAACATTCCTGGGAAAGCATGCCATTTCTGGGGAGTTCTTATACACTATATGACAGCGTAAATAAGCAATCCAACCATAAGAGACTCTGAATTTTTCTGTAATAGTAGGAAGCTCTCTCATCTGAAAAACACCACTGCATTCACATATTATTTTACAGGAAAATTAAACCTAAAAGGCAAGCAATAAGAATACATTGATGCTGTGTGAACAATAATATGAATTTGACATCCTCTTGCATTAAAGGTTAAAAACATAAATGTATACATTCAGATCACTTTCAAATACATTACCATGCAACTGTAAAGGAACTAAAAAATAAAAACAAATATTGCAAATAGATGCCAAGTGTATTTTTTAGGCCAGTCATGTCTGCTTGACAAAAGCAGACAATATTACAAATTACATGTGTGAAAGGGGCTTTAAGGTGGATGTCTTTTGGTCATTTTGCTCACTCTGATGATGTCATCTATGTGCACCAGGACCTGCAGGCAGCCACGGTGAACCCAGACCCCAGTCTGAAGGAGTTTGAGGGTGCTACACTTCGCTACGCATCACTCAAGCTAAGGTGAAATACCTGTACACACACACACACACACACACAAAAACCAAACCACCTCAGTGCATTGCACGCTACCAAAGTTGCAAATGTTTAGCAAAAGTGTTTTTCTTTCTCTTTCTTGCTACTCAAATATCCCTCTCTCGCTCTGTCTTTTCCCCAGTATTGTGTGGTTAGTTTCTCTAATCTTGTGCTCAATCAGTGTCCGACTTAAATGATATCAGACAAAGCAGGAAGTTAGTCCTTACACTCAGGAAATGGCTCCGTGTTATTAGTGTAATGACTGCCTGTTGCCATGGTAAATTCACACAGGACAGGGACCTTGTTAACAAAGCAGCTATTTGTTGCAACAATAATTAAACACTGCTAATCTTATAATCTTATAAATGCATCATGTGTTCCATATTTTATAAACCTTTTTCTTTTTTTTTAAACAATTTTCAGGAACCGTCCAACAGTGGAAGAAGAAGAGTCCAGCAGTATCAACAGTGATCCAGAAGCAAAGGTAAGAAGCCTTTTCCTAAACCGGACTTCAGTTCAGAACCTGCCGAGTCATAAATCACCTCTGATTATTGTAGATACAGTACAGTAACAGTACCTTTTAAAAATTTGAGAATGGTTTACGCTACAGCTTGCAATAACAATACTTAACAGTGCTTAAAATACACTTTGGAATATTTTTTTATGTGTCAGACCAGCAAAAAACCAATAAATATGGTTCTGTGGCTGGAAGAATAGCTCAACCTGTGGAAAATATGTATACTGATCCTAAATGCTGTTAAATAAACAAAACTTGGCAACCCACATCTGAATATAAAGTGTGTTAAGGTGATGACGTTTTTGAATCTGTTTCTCACTCTGAAAATGAGGATTTTTATTTTAGTGATATCTTTGCCAGACTCTGAAGTAACATACTTCAGTCTTGTATTTATGTGATATCTAACCTAACTATTAAACACTGCAGATTATAATCACCATCTGCAGCACACATGGTGTTGAAATGATTTTTTTGTTTTTGTCTGTTGATGTCAGCCTGTTTGTTTACCAGTGGTATTTATGTTGATCATGTTATGTCAAAACAATACTGCCACAGAGTGGTGAGACTAAGAAGTACAGTTCCATACAGCACATTGGTGCATTAATTATCAAGGCCTCTTAAACATCCAAACATAAAGATTCAAATGAGACATTTAAGCTTTTTTAATCAATGAGTCAAGCTCAATAAAACATTAGTCAGGCGCCCATTCGGCTGATATCAGCAAATGTCAGTGCAAGGTATAAATTCAATTTAGAATTGAACTAATTGCACTGAGAAATAAGTGAATTATTTATTAGACATGATACAGAGTCATTGCATTCTGTCAGAAACCACAGCGGATGGCAGCAAGGCTGAAATACGTTCCAAGGTGTGTATGTGTGGTGTTTCCACGGATGGCTGAATAGATCTAAAGCATTGCAGATTAGAGTTTAAAGCCAACACTCATCTTGATGATGTGGTGCTGATTTGGCTGTCTAGAGTCTGTTTCCCTCTGTGTGTTTGTCTGGCAGAAATTTACAATCCTTAGCAACAGTGACATTGTGATGAATACCAGACACAAACACAGACCTACAGTCAGGGCATCTGGTACGGTATTACACTCTGACACGCACACACACAAACAGCCTGCTGCAGTATCTGCCACTCACATAAATGAGCCTGGATTTATTATTGTTATCTAAAATCCAAGCACACCTAATAAGGACAAATATTTATGGTTATTTACAGGCAATTTCTACTGCATTAGGTCATTGTTATGCACAAAGAACACATCAGGATGAGCTCAGGTTTTATAGTTTGCATTAAATAAATTAAGGCCGCACAGTTTGTTTGCCATGTAGCTGCTACCACCTACTGGTCTTGATCAGCAACACAACTTACAACAGACTCCTTGCAGTAGGGAGGGAGGCACTGTGTGAGAAGTCTGTGTACGCATGTTCGCACAAGTGTGTGGATCCATGTTTATTGTGAGAGTGAGCTAGACACTCATCAGCTTCCAGTCAGCAGTATGAATCCCCACATAGAAGACATCATGTTATGTCTGGCTGTGGATAACTTTAAACTGTGTGTGTGAACATATATTCAAAAAGGGCAATAAGCAGATAGATCTATTTTTTTTAACAATACATGCGCACATACAATGCATGTATACTTCCTCTATGCATGCAACATCTGTTTGATCCACATATGAACAAATTTTCCCCCAACAAACTATGATCCCATTGGTTTGTGGGATAGTGACTCACTATATTTACTGTCTGTCTCCTTTGTCTCTGTCCGTCTGGCCTCTTTCATCATGGCTCTCTGTTGTCTGCAAAGTACTTTCAGAATGGTCTGCTGAGGTCAAATGAATACTTGATGAGGACAGATGGATGGGTCTCTCTCCTCTCTTTGTCTCTTTTTATCTACCAAGATGCATTTTTGTCTTCATCTGTTAATTTTTTCATCCTTGTGAAATTCAAATTGTTTGGCTTTACCCCCAAAATCTTTCCAGTTCAAAACCCCCTGTGTGTCATTTTAGAAATAATGGCTTTGTGCCAAAAATGGCCTTTAAGCCTTAATAGAGCCTTAAAGCAAAAACCTACTTGTCAGTTTACTAAAAGTCTTTAAGTAATGTGCTGTATACATAAAAGTATCCTCACTTTTTGGTGTCTTTCAGTGTTTTGCTGTACGATCTCTGGGATGGGTGGAGATGGCTGAGGAGGACTTGGCTCCGGGGAAGAGCAGCGTTGCTGTTAACAACTGCATCCGACAGCTATCCTACTGCAAGAATGACATCCGGGACACCGTCGGCATCTGGGGAGAGGTGAGTAAGAGATTACAGCGATGTTGTGTTATTCTGGAAGTGAGGAGTTCATAGTTATTGGAAGTGAAGGGTTTGGAAAGGAGGAGTGCTTGTACAGAGTTAAGAAGATGAATAATAGGTGAGGGCGGAGCAAAGAAAAGAGCAACAGAAATTAGCTGGGGTAACAGTCTCCTGAAATATGTTTCAAAAGATGGAGGGAGGTGGGAGGAATGAAGAGAGAAAAGTAGAGCGATGTTATGAAGCCTCCTCCTCTCTCTGCGGTGGTTGTGTTTAATGTGAAGCGACAGAACAGAGAGAGAGAGAGCTTCATCCCTCTTTCAATAACCTTTCATCTCCCACCCCCTCTTTTTGGGGTTTGATAATTTATTTAGATGCCTTCAAAGTCAGAGGACACATGCAGACTCACACACGCATTATACCTGCACACGTGTGCACATATACTGTATAAGAAAGTAACATAAAGCACCTGACCTTTAAAAGGATCACTTTTATGCAACATCTTCAGCTGCAGGAAATGAGGATTGCATGTTTCTGTGATGAGATTTGAAGGACCTCTGTGTGTGTGTGTGTGTGTGTGTGTGTGTGTGTGTGTGTGTGTTGGTCTAGGGGAAGGACATGTACCTGGTGCTGGAGAATAATATGTTAAACCTTGTCGACCCCATGGACCGCAGTGTGCTTCATTCTCAGCCAATCGCAAGCATCCGGGTGTGGGGTGTTGGCCGGGACAATGGCAGGTTAGTCGCTGTGGCAACCCACACTCCTTTTATTGTTTTCAAAATTGATTAATTTCCTTTTTGTGTCTGATTGATCGATTGTGAGTGTGCAAGATGTCATGTTGTGGTTTTCTCAGAAAGCATACTGTGCTCTGTATCTCTGTAATAAAAAAAGTTCTGAGTGATTCCAGCGTTAAATATTGATCATTCAGGTCGTGACTCATTGAGGTCATTGTTCTGCAATTATTCAGTTGTTTAGGTTTAAATTCTTCAATTATTACATAAGTTATGTGTGTAAATGAAATCAATGGTGCATCACACACACACACACTCAGTAAAAGGTCAGGGTAACAATTGAGGGCACCAGGCGGGTGGTGTGGTGACAGGCAGAAGAGAAGAGTTAATGATTGATGATGAAGGGATGCTAATGAAAGATTAATTCATCAGTACAAAGGAGAGGATGAAAGGCAAGAATGGCCTTTATTCTCTTTCATCACAAATCCCCACCTGACTATCTGTCCCTCACTTTCACCTAAGCTTAGCTCAGCACAGCGAGGTCCACTGAAGACAAATTCACTCTGTCACTGTGCTTCTAGGTTTTGGCAGCTTCTTAGGTTTGATGTTCCAAAAATGTAAGAAATGTGAAGGAAAAACAAAAAGCAAATGAGAGTCACAAACCTTTCCTGGATACATGAAGGTCAAAATTAAACTTTAAACCAACACAATGTGGTGGTGGTGCTGCTGCTGCTGGATGACCAGCAGAGGGCGCTGTGCAGCGCTGCTGCATGCACACAAAGATACCGAATGTAGGTTATCACCATCAGGCACAGTCGGGTGATGGGGATTGGAGAGGTTGGTAGCTGCTTTCGAGCTGGCACGTGCCTGCACACACACACACACACACACACTCACACCTACATAGTAGCACGAGTGCACTCAGGGAAAAGGGGAAGGCTAAAAGCTCTTGGCATATGCAGAACTGCAGAATTCTGTTGCCTCAGGGATCTCTCTCCCTCTATCTTTATAACACACACACACACACACACACACACACACACACACACACACACACATACATGCATGGGTGTATGTTACAGTATATTTACAACTATTAGGATCATCCTGCCAGATAAAACAAACGTGTGTTTTCTGCTTACTTAACCTTAATTTCTGCCATCCACATCAACATATAGTGGGAGAGACAGAGCAGTGGGAATACAGCAGAGGGAGGAGGAGAGGAGATGGTTATAGAGAGGGAAAGGGAGGGGAGAGGGGGAGGTTGGCAGGGGAAAGGGAGAGGGGGATGAGCCTGACAGAGGGGGAGGTATGGTTAGTGCTCACAGGGTGTGGAGCGGACAGGTTGAGGAGTGTGTACTTGCATGCAGCATCACCAGGAATAGATGGTGTGAGTGCCTAAAGACGCTCCCGTGCACAGGATTACCTGCTAAAATAGGAGAACAAACCACTGTGAGTATATTTATATAAATTTCTCCATCACTTCTGCTTTTTTTTTCATCATTAAAGAGGAGACAAGAGTGATGAGGCCTCAGTCTGTAGGGGATGTTGCTGAGCACATAGTTTGTGGGTTTGATTTTTACAACCAGTGTGAGGTGTTCACGAGGTGTTCATGTCACAATTTTATAGGAGCTCAGGTGGCCTGTAAAATATCTGATGTCTGAGTGTGTTTATTGGTTTGCATGTGGATGACTAAATTAGGGTAGCACTGCTGATAGATTACCTGATAAATTACCTGCTTTAATCTGAATCTCTTTTTTTGAGAATCTCTGAACTGAGTGCACAGCTGTTCAACACATTTTCTTTATCATAGGAAACGGGCATCAAAAATTCACTCACAAGCTCATATTTTAAATATTTAGATGTGTATGTTGGAATCCAAAAATACCAATTTGTTGCACATCTTTGCCCAATTTTCCTGTTATTTTACTTCCTTGTTGGTAGTCAGACTAGTCAGTTTGAAGATATGAGCTGCTGTGGAATTTGAAACCTGGTTGGAGCAGGGATTTTTTTCTTTTATCTCTTTCTCTCTCACACACACTCTTGTACCCTTGCAAATGATTGGAGTGGTTGTGTCAGTACAGGAACAATACCCCAGTGCCTCCTACTCTCTCCCATGTGCCACGAAACTCATTATCACCACAGAGTACAAGATTCCCACAGCAACCTTGACATTTTCAGGGGCATTCCCCCCATCCTCTCCCCCTTCCTCTCTTTCTTCTGACTTTTATCTTTACAACTCATCTGGGTTTTTCATTCTGCCCTCATCTTTACGCTTTTATCTTTATCATGTACATTGTTGCAGTTCACTTCCAATTTCCCTCTCCCAGTATTTAACTTTTTTTCTCTCATTATATTCGTCACGCTTCCCACTCACTCTCTCAGTAACTTCTTTATTTATGTGGCTCTTAGAAACTCCCAGCCTATTTCCTTTATTTCCTTTAAGAAACACAAACCATCAGCAGCCAATTAAAGCTAATTACTCCCACGTAGAACATCATTGTCCCAGTGTTCACCCCTTCTCTCTTTTCCCTCTTACCGTATTCATTTTCTGTCCATTATTCATATTTTACTTCAAGGTTAAGTATGCATGAAAATTACCTGCAGTGCTGCTTTGACCTGTTCTACACCCCTTCAACCCACACACACACACACACACACACACGTTTCCAATACTACTATTAAGGCTTTTTTCTAGAGGAGGCGACAGAAGGACTGAATGTTTATCTTTATGTTAATTCTGTGTTTGCCACTTTTTCCTGTTGTCCCCAGTAGGGGGTTAATCTGATGGATTTTTTGTCTCTTTTCTAACTGTTTTCCTTTCTTCCCTGGCTTCCTTGGACACAGAGAGAGGTAAACACATTCCTTCCTTTCATCCCCCCCGACCCTCCTACGGTATCTCTCCATCATTTTTGTCATTCCTTATTGTTTAATTTCCTCTGCGTCTCATTTTTATGCTCTTCAAAGTGACTCTCTATGTACTGTACCGCTGTGCGCACACACTTAGAGACGTAGGAAATGAAGGTGACCTCCTCTGTCTTTCTCTGTCTACAAGCATTTTTTTTTTTAAGTATGCACAATAGGAATGTTTTGTGGAAAGTTTTCCTGAGGGGCTGGGCTCTGAAATCTTGTTAACTCTCAGGCCCGTGTTTCCTGTTGCATTGCATGGCATATTGAAGGGCACAGCTTGAAGGAAGTTATTTAGTTTTTGTGCATTTCTGAATGACGTAAATCGACATGTGTGCGTGTCCTGGTTGGCTGGTTTAATTTGGTGCAGCTGTATTTCTTCTGCAGAGTGTTTTATGTTACGTCCTCATTCCTCAGTCCCTCCTTTCTCTTTTCCGTCTTCTTTTCATTCCTTCTATTCAGCGGTGTTAAATTGTTTTCGGCTTCAGTGGGCCCAGGGGAAAGTTCTTCCCCCACTGTCACTCTATTCAACTCCCTCTTGCATCACGCTGCTCTATTGATCTCTGGGGTCCATCGACCTGAGTGTGTGTATGTGTGTGTGTGTCCTGTAGTCATCAGACTGATAAAGGTCAGTTCATCTCTCATCTGTCTCCAAGTGCTGTCAGTCTAAAAAAACTGGACACATACACACATCATCATTTATCTTTCTTGTCTCCAGGTAGAACCAAAAATAGTCCAACAAACCCTCCTCTAGTCTTCACCCCCTTTGTCAGTCTCCTCCTCTTAATCCTGTGTTTTTTTTCCTTTTTAGGGACTTTGCATATGTGGCACGGGATAAAAACACAAGGATCCTGAAATGTCATGTGTTCCGCTGTGACACGCCAGCCAAAGCCATCGCTACCAGCCTGCATGAGATCTGCTCCCGGGTAAGTGGTTCAGGCTGGGGGAGTGTCCAGACACAAGGCCAAGTTAGGATTTGGCATGTAGACTCAGATGAATTCCAAACCAGACAGACACTTGATGGAAAAAATGTTGCTCTTAGCAAACAAGCCGTCTGGGAGAGATGAAAATTTAGTGCTGATGTCATGACCACAATTAATTGTAAAAACAAACTGCACTAAAATACCAAGAAACAAAAGAAAATATCACCCACTTCCAAAGCAAAAAACAACACATTTATTCTGAACATTTACTTGCGCTTATCCTGTGTGGTGCCTGAGAAAAAATATATTCACACAACTACAAATTGAAATGCCCAACTTCAACAGTGCTTGTATTGTTTCATCATCTTTACTATTCCACTTTCTAGGCACACATTTTTATCTTTGCACAGGGTATCTGCAGTCCTCAAAAAGTCCAAAAACAAGATTAAACTCCCTACATAGTTATCAGAGTGCTTTCTCTGCACTGCATGTCCGCTCTTGGATGAATACAGATGAATGCAAACAGGGTTAGCAGGACAGTATTCAAACCACGTTTTTATTGTGTCGGTTTAATTTACTAAACTCACTCTGAATTAATGGGCTTTTGCTTTTGCAGTTGTCCTAATAAAACAACATTTATAGCTTTAGAACTTTGATTTCATTTTGGAAACGGAATAAAAATGCTTACATTATTTATGTAGACTCATAATTTGGTGTGGAATCCAATTATAGGTAAACTTTTATAATGTCTTTTAAAGTGTTTAAGTCTTCAAAAGTTTCTTTCTGGTCCCCACAGATGCCCTGTTCCGACTATTAAGTTGAAAATGTCATTTGTTAGAGGGGGAAAAAGAGAGGAGATGGAGCCATTTGTCCTTCATATTAATATTAAATGTCCCACATTTTACAGTCAGCCTATATTATAGAACATCGAGTCTTTCTAATACAGACTTGTCACAGATAAAAGGATAAATAAGAAAAGAGAGAATTGGTCACAGCAGGATTTGCTGAGATGCAGAATTGCTGTGACAAACTCTCTGATTAAGGACATGTATAATTTATATGTGGTGTTGGTTTGTGTGTGTGTGTGTGTGTGTGTGTGTGTGTAAGTGATTTTGCATGTCTTCATCTGTCTGGATCTGCATTTGTACATATGTGTTTCTCCCTGTGAGTTGTACTGCAGGAAAGGCTTGTACCCTGCTTTGCAAAGAGGAGTGTGACCTGGTTAATGCATACATGTGTGTGTTTATGCTCCCCAGGTGAAATTGGGAGACGGTATGACAGTATCAGGGGTGATGCTGTTCTAGGTTTTCTGAGCTCCTTTGTTTTGACTCTTTCATCTTTTTTTTTTCTCCCTCATCCTCTTTCACTTTCACACATCTTTCTCTTTGTCTCTTTGCCCTCCTCCCCTGTGTCTTTGCCACGGTATACTAATTCTGCTCTGTTTTTACACGCCATTTCCTCATACTCTCTATCTGTGTGTCTGCTTTTGTGACCCCCGCCCCCCATCTCTTTCTTCACCCCCCCCCCCCACACACACTCTCTTTCTCTCTCCTCCAGATAATGACGGAGCGAAAGAATGCCAAAGCAATGGCAGGAGGCTCTCTCCACGACAGAATGCAGGCAGGACTAGATCTCCCTTTGCAAGGTAGGCTTCATACATATAGTATCTCACTCAGTGTGTGTGTGTGTGTGTGTGTGTGTGAGAGAGAGAGAGAGAGAGGATAATGAATATGAGAGTTGTTATGCATCAATTGACACATGTCAGTCATCACTTCTGTTGGACGCTGCTTACATTCAAAGTGGTCCTTTGCGAGAGCGCAACATCCCAAAAAATAACTGTGTTTTGGGTACAGGGGTGTCTTGGCTAATGCTCCAAAATCAGAACAAGGTTGGAACAGGAGCATCAATGCAGTTTGATTCCTAAATAAGTAGTTCAAGTTTTGGTACACAGTTTTGGAGCCATTAAAATCAATGGATGTATTTCAAAAGATCCATATCTGTCACTTTGGATAGGTTTTGGCCTTAACAGCAGTTTACAGTTCACAGTTTTATTGGTTATTGGTCCAGTGCAAAGGCATAATGTGCCTATGTTCATTATTTGACTCATTTTATCAAATTTACAGAATAGATGTGGAAGGAGTTCCTCAATTTTTAAGTTAAAGTTGAAGTAAATTTATTTGTATAGCACTTTTCATACAGTGGTTGTAATTAAAAATAAGGAAAACGTTAAACGACATTAAATAAGTAAATAAATAGCCAGTCAAATGGGAAAAGTAGCCAGCTAAGGGATGTTGGTGGTAGCAAACTTTCCTATACTCTGGAGAGACAAAGAGATAGGAATGCTAAAAGATGTATTTTTAAATGCACAGCTGTTTCTTTAAAAAAAAAAAAAAAAAAAGGAACGTTGGTGTGCATCTTTGACTGGTTCTGTCATACAGTCATAAACTTGATAACAACAAGCAGGGTCCAACATAACTGCTGTCCCAGGTCCAGTAAAAGTTTATGCAGGCTAATCAGAGTCGTGGGTAAGTCCCTTTCAACAAAGTCTTCCCTGCAGTAGCATCTTTCATCATACTCATTCTATTATTGTATAGGTTTCACCCCATAAGAGCTGTCGCCGTTGGGTTTATCCCCATGCGCATGTGCAGTCGTGAAGATTTCTGTCGTGCCATTGTGCCCCACTTTTGCCCCTCTCAGGTCCGCATCTCTGGTATATCAGACCGGCTTGACCTGAGATCTGCTCCCATTTTTTTTTCTTCAATGTTGGATGCAGTCACCTGTGAAGAAAGAAGATACGTCTTTGATTCAGCACCTTGCTGAAGTGGTCTGCCTTTGTCCCAACTGTGAAAGAGCTACATAATGCCTTTCCAACCTCCATGCTTGCTGCGCTGTCTCGGTCATGAGCACACCAGGATAGCTCTCACCCCCTGTGCCGCATGCGCCTTCTATGTTCGCCTGCCCAGACTTTGCGGTGCTGCAAATGGAAGGCTATGGATACGGCAGCTGGGCTGACCGTGCAAGTTTCACGGTTGAAGAAGCACTGGACATTTTTGACCGACCCGGCCCAGGAGGTGTGCACGATGCTAGGCACAAGTCCGATGACTCAGCTCCCTCAATCGCTGGCACTCCCCCCGGCTCTCCCCTCTCTTTAATGCTCTACCTGGAGTTTGATGGTGAGAAGGAGGCCCTGCATGTGCAGCTGTCTCCCACCTCGCCATGGCCTGCCAGGCACCTGCCTGCCAGCATCCCCATGCCGTCTTACAGGGAGAGGTCTATGTCCTGGAACCAATGTCCAGGCGCCTCTCAATGTGGCTGTGCTTCCCCATGCTTCGGTCCTTCATCGACGCAGTGTTTTAATGACCCCGGAAAGCTGAAAGCATCAGTTGCTTGTTATAATCCCTTTACCAGGAGATACAGAGCATGGGTTTCCTGCCATCCCACTGCTAGAAGAGAGTCTAGCCACCATTTGCTGCCAAAAGCAACATTCTTCAGCAGGCGCAAACCTACGCTGCCTTTTCCTTGTGATCAAGTCACCGACCGCCTCACTGACTGCACTCATCAGTGTGCCACCCAGACAGCAGCAGCTATTAATAACATTGTGTTGCTGTCCTCCACTGTCTCCGCCATGGCTGCACAGCCCAGAACATTTCCTCTGGAGCGACAGACATCGGGAAAGCGATGACAGCTGTCCTGACCCTCTCCACATTGACGCAGGCCAAGATCATGGTGCGGCTGACAGTGCTGCAACGCAACATGTGGCTCCACATGTCCCAGCGCTCAGAACAGATCAGCGCCCAACGGGCTCTTTGGGCCACTCCTTCAGAGCGCCATCACTCACCTCCTTCCCTCCAGTGAGATCTGACATATTGAAAACACCTCGCATTCTGTTGACGGGGGTTCCCCTAAGGAGCGCTGCGTCACTCGTTTCACTGTACAGAGATACAAACTGCCTGGAGCTGTCCACAGTGGTGAAAGTGCTGAAACACTTCGCACCATTGCTGACAGACAAGCATGTGGTGGTACGGACAGACAACATGACAACAGCGGCGAATATACATAGCCAGGGCAGTGTTCAATCAGCTTCAACACTTTCCCTCGGTCTCCCTGATTCCTCGCCTTTCTAGCGCACATTCAGGAGGAGAGTTTCACAGGCATTCTGGTGGCCTCAGAATACACAAGCGTGTCATGGTTCCTGACTATGATACAGCTGCTACTGGGGAAGCCATGACAACTCCCGTGGCGCAGGGACGTGCTCTCACAGCTTGATGGCTCAATCCTACACTTCTTCCCAGTGATAGGCCAGCAGTTATGGGCATGGCCCCTGAACGGGAGCACAGGCACTCTGTGGCTGAATCCCATGTTCATGCCCAAAGTCATAACCAGGTCTTTTAGATCAAGAGATATTTCCCTGGGAGGTTTCTTCCCTCCTCCTCATAGGAGTGAAAGAGAAGAAACGTCACATTGACTCTGCCTGGTGGGCGTGTTGTCTCACTATGTGGCACACACTCAGACAGACACAACAGCTGTTTGTACATTACAGGGAGCATTCACAAGGGAAGCCCCCGACAAAAAAGCACTTGGCCCACTGGCTGTGTGACGCTATCACACAGGCATATGTCGCAGTTGGGGAAGACCCCCACCAGGCGTCCTCCACAGCTCCTCTCAGAGGAACAGCAGTGGCAGACATTTGTGCAGCAGCATCATGGGCTTCACTGTGTCGGTTTTTTCGGTTCTACCTGCGACATGTCTGAGTCCTCTCTGACTCATTCAGTATTGAACATGCTCGACTATCGGAGACACACTGTCAGCTCTGGGCACGTTGCGCACACACAATCATCTTGGTAGAGAGCCATTATATGCGCTACAAGCTGGCATATACTCAAACTCTCTTTAAACTTATTTGTTTAGGTCTCTGGGACTGCCACAGTGCATAACTGTGGTCCCTTTATGCATCCAACACAAGTTCATTATGTGTGAAATGTGTTTGTGCACTCGCAGTGTGCACCTGCACGTGCAATGGGGTATCCTCTTCTACACACGTCATTGGGGATTGATGAACTGTTTCGCCCTTTCGTCCCTGCTCTGCTTGCGTTTGGGACTCTTTCTCTATGTGATTCTCTCTCACAGCAGCAGGTGTGTCATGTGAATGGAGTATAATGCTTCACTCTGACCATTCACACAGGGCCTAGAACAGAGTTGGGCCATGGCACAGCTTATGTGTTTTTATGTTATTGTGCCCTGCACTTATGGAGTTGTGAAATGGTGTGTGTTAGATGCTTGTAGACCACATCCAGTTTCACCCTTAGAGGGCGAAGTCTGTATGATAATAGAACATTGGTTACGTGCTGTAATCCAGATTCTATGAGTATAGGTGTAGCCCTCTAAGGTCCAGGCCCCACTGCTCCACCAACATCAGCTGAAGAAAAAGCTGGCTCATTTCGTAGCAGGTCTCTGGTCAAACCAGTTTGATATACTGGAGATGCGGATGCAAGAGCTGCAATCGTGTGGGGCACAATGGCGCGAAAGAAATCTTCACGACTGGAATAAACCCAATAGCTCATAGAATCTGGGTTACAGTGCATAACCAACATTGTCATACTTACCGGTACTCAAAAAAATGTCCGTGAAAGAAACATATGAGGCTACGAAAAGAAAGAGGGGCTTTCTACTTACTTACCCTGGTGAGGAGAGAATGGGAGTTTTGCTTCTCTGTCTCTCTCCTCTGCTCTCTGTATGTGCCAGTATGCAGGAGGGCGGGGCTGAGCTACACACACACACACACACACACAGAGCAGACAGCAGAGTACAGAGTCCACAGTGGAGAATGAAACGGACTTGAGGTTTTAATTTACTCAAGTCAACTACGACTGCTCGCTGCTGTAGGTGCAACAAAATCCGGCAGTAAGGTCTTCCATTTCCAGCAGTCGATTCCTGCTCTCCTCGCATCTGCAGCTGCTATATTTAACAGACATACGGAGCACGTGATGCTAATAGTGAACTGTTATGAACAAACTCAAAACAGATGTTCACTGTATGTAACTGCATTGACTAAGTATCTTAAAATAAGTTGAATTCTTGTAGACTTAAGGCTGACCCTCCTCTACCTACAGCAGTGAGTCTGTGACCAGCAGCAGCAGAGGGAGAACAGAGGAGAGGATGAATGATGGCACAGAGATGTTAACCAGTTTATTGTTATTGAGTTTATTATCAAGGTCATCCATACCTCGTTGAAATGTCATCATCATAAATCCTCTTCTCTTCTCCCTATCTATTCCATACTGTCTGGCTTTACACAAAATAAGGAGAAACCTACATTTATACACCATTCATTTGCTGATCCAATATGTGCCTAATTTTATATTTTGCATATTTGTTTAATAAATAAACATGACATATCCATAACTAAAGGAAAAGAACCAAATCTAAAGTGAACTTCACTGTTTCATGTATTATGTATACGATGAATAAATCACCAAAATTATGGAAAAAAGAGTTATTTTCATTTTTTGGCTGCTGGGCCAGTGAAAATATACAAGGGGGCAGTAAAACTCTGATCTCTCTGTCAGGGAGACACAATGATTGGCTGCGCTCTATGTCGCACTATGTCATTTATATACACACAAATGATTGGACAAGATTCAGCAACAGCCAAGCAGACTGACAACTATCCAGCCTGCTGCTGACAGCTTGCCAAATCTAACAGCTGCATTGTCTGTCTCTGCCTAAAATAATAAAAATGATAAACTTTTCAAACATGAAAAACAGGAGATTAAGCGTGAATGTATGATTACGGTCTACTTAGTAAACATTGTTCAGTCAAAATCCCCCAACAAATCTTTTTGTTGTGACATTTAAATATAATAGAAGCCAGTGACACTAAGGTGAATATCCAGCTCTTGGGGAAACTCTGTAAATGTGTATTGTTAATTGTTCATATAAATGTTTATTCTTATGAAGACATATTAAATGAGTATGTGGTGGCTTCTCCCCAGCAGAGTTTCCCACACCAAAGACAGAACTGGTTCAGAAGTTTCAGGTGCTCTATCTTGGGATGTTGCCTGTGGCCAGACCAATAGGTGAGTTTGACACCTACACTGTAATGAGATGCAAAGTACATGATTTAGATTAATGTTGATAGTGTAACTTCAGGCATGATTTAATTGTTTTTGGGGTTTTTTTTAACCCTCTTTTCCAGGCATGGACATACTGAATGGAGCCATAGACAGTCTAATTGGTTCTTCCAACAGAGAAGACTGGACTCCAGTAGCCCTCAATGTGGCTGATGCTACTGTCACCATCAGCAAGGAGAAGGTGTCTTATGATGTCTTATTAATGTGTTATTTCTGTTTTGGTTAAATCCTAAAAAATATATTTAAATTTTACATGTATGTACTGTACATTGTCTGTAACTTACTTGTCACACTTTAATGTTTCTGACCAGGATGAAGAGGAAGTGCTGGTGGAGTGTCGCGTGCGTTTCCTGTCTTTCATGGGCGTCGGGCATGACGTGCACACATTTGCCTTCATCATGGATGCTGGTGGCCATCGTTTCGACTGTCACGTCTTCTGGTGTGAGCCCAATGCTGGGAATGTGTCCGAGGCTGTACAGGCAGCCTGTATGGTGAGTCACACAATACACAATACAACGCAATAGTCTGGTGCAGAGCTGACAACACAACTCAAATACTCTGAGCCAACTCCGAATACGTTAGTTTAAATGAATGTAACAACAGTGCACATTGATGCATGCTCGAATTTCAAATTACAGTTGAAGTGTAGTGTGGAGTTGTTAATGAGGCTGTGGGAAATGGAGCGTGCATAGTTTTAATTTAACCATGAATACTAATATAATTTGAAATTTATTTTGTAGAAATGAAGTACTTTGGTCTTTAGACTGATGGGAAATTATAAAGTAAACAAGTCTACTACACTCATTCTGTGGATAAAAACATTGAGTGTCTTGTCTTTTTTTTTTTGTCTTCAGCTATAATGAAGAATTGCATTCAGGACGTGTGTGCGTTCACCTCAGAATTACAAAGTTATCAAGCATAAAACACAAATGACTTTATATGCATTGCCTTACTATAACCAGCTAGCCTTGAATTAAAGTCACTGTATTGGGCCTTGTTTAAAAGGTTCCCTTATTCTTAACCTGCAGTGCGGAACTTTTACATATAAATGAACGTCTGTTACGTTCAAGCCCTTGCCAAGCGAGTTCATACAATGCTGATTAAGTCGATCACCACCAGATAAATCTCTCTGTATTTCACAGTATACCAGTGTTTTTAATCAGGTGTTGGGTTTTACATTTGTGCGCTGGCCGGATGAATGCATACTGTGCATGTTCTGTGGGCAGAGCATGAGCACTTAAGACTTCTGCAGGTTGAGCCGACTTACTTCTGGTTAGCCGTCTGCTAGCTTGAATGGGGATAAAATTCAGCTCTTCTAGACTTTCCAAATGTTATCGCACCGAATGGATCAAATTCTGATAGTGAAATGAGTCATTTCACAGGGGTTGTGTGATGTTTTAAAATAATTTATCCAGCTGCAACATTAGCGACGGAGTAGGTTAATAGTAGGTGTTGTTGTAATTACTCTCACTGCCAGAAGGGAGAGACAAAAAACCCCACGCGCCATCTTCAAGTTCTCTAATATTAATGTACCAAATGCAAAATGTTTCCGTATTGCAATTTTAAACTGAGGTCATCTACTTAAAGTAGAGAGAGGGAGGCATTGACATTTAGAGCCTCTCTTTCTGAGAGTGATTGTCCTTGTCAGTAGTTTAGTTTGGGTATAGTTTTTTCACTCTTGACAGATGGGTGTTTTACTGTCCAACACAAATGCTTTATTCAGGTTTTAATGGGGCCTTCTGTCAAAGTGCTGTTGGTGTAAAACACATATTCAAATGAAGAGAAGCCACCTAAAATTAAAATATTAGGTGTATACAGCATCAGTTGCCATTGACAGAGGACGTCCTTACAAGTTATCTCGTATACATTTTCTGTTTAACTCTATGTTTTCAATTGCATCCCACTTTGGAACTTTTTAAGATATCTGCATTATATTAGTAACCATTGTTTTAAAGCTATAGTAGTTTTATTGTATTTTTATTTTATCATAATCACAGCTGAGAATGCCCTCTGTGGTGTTTCTGCTATAATGCAGCCTATTAGTGTTACTCATCTTCCTCTGCAGCCTCTCAGCTGTGTGTGAGTCAGAAGATTAGTCGACTGCTAGCTGTGCTATCGATCACACATCAGAACTTTGGATATATGGACATAAGGGCTCTCACACACACACACGCACACACTTACACACACTAAAACTGATTCACGATGACAAGAGTCATCAGTCATTACTATTGATCACAGCTTTGACCCTGCACCAGTCCAGCTTTCCCTCCTCTCTGTCTCACACACACACACACACACACACACACCTCCACAGTTGTGCGCTCAGCAGCTGTGACTAGAGGTCGACCGATAGTGGGCTTTTAAAGGCAGATATAATAACAATAGTTTGGAGCAGGAAGAAGCTAATAGCAGATTAACCAGCTAACCAGTTTTTTTTTTCAATTATCATTTTTAAAAAATAATGAATTCAGAACAGGATTACAAGTGATTGATGTTTTAAATACAACTAAATACTGTTTCTAGAGCAGCAACAGTAATATTCACAACAGCAAAGTCACAATATAAATTCAATTATATCTCACTGGAAACAAATATAACATGTCAGTAAAACAAATATTTCTGACATCAAAATACTGCATGAAGTTTAGAAAGCATGAAGAACACAAACATCAGTCAGTATCAGTCTTTCCTCCTGTCCTCTGTCCTCCACCCTCTGCTGCTGCTGTGATTCACTGCTGCAGGTACCGCTGGTAGAGAGAGGAGGGGCTGGTTTGTCTTAGCCAGTGGCTAAGTGTTCAAGAATTTGCCAGATTTTAAGATTTGTGGCAAACTAAGATACATAGTTAGACTACATACAGACAGCTTTCATTTTAGCTTGTTCTAACAATTTGCTATTAGCTTAACAAGTGCTGTGTGGTTGTGTAAAACATGCCGGGAGCCTGCAGGCAAAGCAGTTGAAAATATTGCTTTTCCACATGTTTATGCTTGTTGAACAAGTGGTTTGATAAATTACATTGATTGGCTTTTTACTCACAAAGGTTTTATTGAACTTACAGTAACAAGTGTAGATGTTGTCAACTCGAGTAATCTTCTAGTTATCTTCACTTCATTGTGTCCTCCGTAGCCTCTCTGCTCTGCTGTTCGCTGTGTGTGAGTGTGCTCGTGGTTTTGTTACCTCATTGGGAACTTTTCCGGTATAAATACTGACTTTGTAGGGTCCAGTAGTCCTCGAGGTTTGGAGTAAGGTGTGTATTGAGGTTAGGTTAAGGTTAGGGTTTGGGTTAGGCTTTCCACAATGAATGGAAGTCAATGCAATGTCCTATCAAGGATAGCTGTGCAAACAAACTGTATGTGTGTGTGAGTGACCCCACCCTTGGTGAAACACAGAGAGCAGAGGAGAGGACAGAGAAGGGGTGCAGCCATAAAAATAACCACAAAACGTGGCAGAGAACTCTCAACATAGTTTTTTTTCTTTTCACTCGGCTTAGGAGCTGTGAAAAAACACTTAGCTGCTGCACCTAAGTCTTATAATAGTAGGTAAAACCCTGATTAACTTGACTTTGTGTGGAGCCTCCATGCAAAACAGTGATGTATGTCCCCGCATGAATGGTAGAGGCTGTGCTGCCATAGGCCACTATTGGAGCCAAGTTCCACCATTTCCGCTAGTTTTTAAACGTCTTATTGGCACCAGTTAATCAGCAATATGTCTCTCTCTCTCTCTCTCGCTCTCTCTCTTTCTCTCTCAGCTGCGGTACCAGAAGTGTTTGGTGGCTCGACCTCCCTCCCAGAAGGCCTGTGGCTCGTCGCCCCCCGGCGACTCCGTGTCCCGTCGGGTCTCAACCAGCGTAAAGAAAGGCGTCCTGTCCCTCATTGACACCCTCAAACAGAAGAGACCCGTCACAGAGTTGCCGCAGTAACCACGGTTAAGCACTACCGACTTGACTCCCTGCCACAACCCCCAGTCACCATGGTAACTAGTCGCATTGCTGCCAAAACCTGTCGCTACCACAGACCCCTGTAACCATGGAAACAGTAAATCCCCAGGGTTTGGGAAATCCTGTCATGATTTTTGCTTTCTGGAGCAAATTGGAATTCCACCTCAAGAGTTGATCCGCTCTTGAGCAGCAATTCAAGTCCGTTTCCTCCAAAATAACTGAGCTGGATCAAGACTAATCCCACATCAAGAAGGAACAACCACGAGAAACACCTGAACGGTGACAGTGTACATAGAAGTTAACTCTCATTCCCCCTCAGCACAGAGAAAGAGTGAGGACAGAGAGCAACAATGAAGAACAAAGAAGTAGGAAGTGCTCCTTCAAGCACAGAAACGTGTGACGAGCGAGCTCATCGCCTCCCAAACTGCTGATCTCTCCATGCTCTTGTTGTATTTGTGTCTGTGCCTGTGCTGCCAGCATGACCTTGCACACCTGGCCACACCCCCTCGTCATTCACCTGGTTGTCCTGTTAGTCTGTAGTGGCTTTTTCCCCCCTCTGTCTCTCTTATCCACGGTAGACTGTTGCGTAAAGTGAATGGAAGGAAGGAGTTATGAAAGCCATGGTGTCTGATTTTCGTATCAGTGAGTAACGAATTGAAGAAATAAGGAAGCTACCACAGGATAAAGAGATTCGGGCTTTGTCGTCTACAGCACACTCTAACCTGTTCAACTGATCCTGCATGAACTTTTTATATAAAAGTGACACATTCTAGACAATATCAATACACTGCTGCTGCTTTCAGAGACTGAAGGGATGAGAAATCAGAAGCCACATTGTTTTTCCTGTCTACTTCTTAGCTCTTTGTTTCTCGTCAACTGTGCAAGAATCAGCCAGACTGGACTGGGACGGTCTAAACGAGTGGTGACCTTTCACCCGAAACATCCTTCATGTGCTTCCTGTTTACGTCTTGTTTTTACTCTTTTTGTTACCCCTCGGAAAATGACAGACGATAGCCATAACGGAGGAGGAGGTACGGGGGATGAACGGAGTGATACTCCCTCACTTATTTGCTCCCCCCGCTCTCTGGTGACCAGTACTCATTGCTGCTCCAAACACAGGAGACATCAGCATGCTGCTGCTCTTTGATACACATGCTGGAGGAAATTTGACTGATGATTCCTTTAAATCCCACCTCAGTATGAATCCTCTGAGACTTCATGTCCATAAATAAAAAAAGGTCCTGGAGACACGAGAAAGCCTGGAGGAGGAGGAAGAAGAAGAAGACTGGAGGAATGTGCTTTTATACCTGGGTATGGTTGTGATGATTTTGTTCACAGCTGTGATTTGAACTACGAGGAAGTGAGAAGGAAAAAGACTGATTTCATCTCCAGCCTCAGCTGTTTTTTAAGAGGAAAACCAACCGTGACATGTTGACTCAAACTAACAGGACTTTCCTGGGCTGCTATCTATCTGTCTCCAGGGTTCTGTTCACTTGAATGCGCCTTTTCTGTTTTTTCCATTTCCTACTTACTTACAGTACAGTAGGTCTGTTTTCATCAGTGCCACGAGATTACTAGCGTTTGGTCTGTTTTTGATGATTTATTCTCACAGAAATCTCAAGTCAACACTGCTAGCTCCTTATTATGCTATATCTGACTGGATTGGATATATGATGATAATGAAGTCCTTTATTGCAACTAAAGTCATCAACATTTCTCGGATAGTTATCTTGGATGTAGGACAGCACGTAAATACAATACATTTGACCGTTCTCTAATTTCTGCCACCAAACAGGAACTGTCCAATCATAGCTAAGTAACTGTAACCAATCACAGCATGTCTGTCAGTGTCGATCACTGTTTGCATTTCTACACACGATCAAATTGTGGGCTTTTTTTTTTTTTTTTTTTTTTACAAAACCAAAAACGTAAAAGAACAAGTGTAAGAGAATGATTAAACAGTTTATCTGCTCTAACAGAAGCTGCAAGCTGCACGACTGGATAACTAGCTGACTACTACAGTAGTGATCTGTTTCCAAAGGCAAGAAGCGTGTCATAAGCTAACTGCATTATGTTGTAGGGTTACAGGTTACATTAGAAAAATGCCTGTTAAGGGCTTTAACATCCAACCTGTGAGATCCACAATGCTAGTATATGAGAGTTAAGATTAGAGCTAATGATTATTTTCATCATCGATTAATCTGTTGTTTATTCTCTCAATTAATCCATTAGTTGTTTGGTGTCGATCACTGTTTCCCAGAGCCCAAGGTGACATTTTCAAATGTCTAAAGAAACCAGAAAATATTCACGTTTGAGATGCTGGAACCAGAGAATTTAGATTTTTTTTTTTTCTTCTGAAAAAATGACTCAAAACGATTTATCAATTATCAATATAGCGATTAACTTAATAGTTGACAACTCATTGATTAATCGACTAATCGTTGCAGCTCTAGTTAGCAGCAGCTCTGTATTACTGTTTATTGGGTTCAAGGAAGTTTACAGTCACTACACTAATTTCAGCTTTACAAACTCGTCAGTTCTGTTTACATTAAAGCATAACCGTTAAATGGCTTGTCACAGTATTTTTTCTATAGTAAGCATCCAAGCCATCCAAGAGTTATGTTACAACGAATAACACTTTTATTCATAGTACTGTATGAAAACTGCAATACACAAACATCTGCTGCTGCTCTATTTCCATGTACACTTGATGGGTCATCAGCTGATGCATGCTGACTGTTTGCTTGGGATGTGTAGCTTTAGCCTCAATCTTTTAGCAAGATACCATGAATGTATCTAACGTGCATATTTAAGAACCTTTTATAGACTTCTTATTTTAATAGGAATCATCTGGAAACAAAAAATGATTAGAGGCAGAGTTTTAGCCTTATTAGCATTAGCTTCAGCTTCGGCCTTAGACTGTATGATTTTGGCCGACAAAATCGATGGTTGTTGGTGAAAAATGAGAAGCTGCTTTTTTGTCTACCTCTGTCTTAAATCAAGAATCCAATGCTTCAAAAATGATTAAAGATCCCCTCCAGACTTGTATTGAGACATATAAAAATACTCTGCTTGGAACAATAATTTGTGCCTGATGTGGTTTTTCCACAAAAAAAAGTATAATCACCGCGTTAAAATCCTTAAAATCACATCTACTCCTTCTTTAGTGTAACTTCTTGACACAAGATGTCTCCTACTTCCCTGTAAAGTCTATTCTCAGTGTTTGTGCACTGGAGGCTTCAAATTTCCACATCATACTCCAAACTCGCTGTGATGTCACAAATCCTGCACATACGCACACCCCTGAAAAAATCTGCTTTTCAATGAAGCTGAAACATCCAACTGAAGGAAGAAAAACAGATTTTTGACTGGAGGGGGACTGTAAGAATTTTGAGCAGTAAATCTGCCACCATTATCATATGGCACGTAGCTTATGTATAAACAGAAAGCTTGACAGGCATAGCAACAGTAACTAGGGGGCGGGACGTAGAGAACGGTCATTTATTACGTCTGTGGGTGCTTCTTGCTTGTCAACGTTAACATGCAGGTTGCAGGAACTAGCAGTGTTATTGAGATTCTGTAGAGAAAATTCAGCCACATCACCTTCTTTTGTCACAAGGATGTTGAAATGTGAATGAGATGACAGATTTGTGTGTACATAATATCCATTTAATGTAACATTTGGCATTAATCATTGTTATAAGCTATCGTTTCATTTTGAATGTCTTTTAGTTTTCTATTATTTTCTTGTAATGAAATGCCTTTTTTTTTTTTTTGATTGCTCACCAAATGGCCAAAGTGTAAAATATTGATATACATTGTTGTAGATAAGAAAAATACGAGAGCAAATAATGAAAAAAGGAGAGGTGATTGGAAATTTTCACAGTCGTCAATTAAGTTGATACTGAATTTAACTGAGCAATTATCTATGCATTCTTTTGATCTTGAGAAATGGAAAGTCGTGAAAAGCCTTGCATGCCCTTGGACGGTTGAAAGAACGACTGTATGTACTGAACAGAAATATTTTTTATTTTATTTATTCTATTTTATAAAGGTATATACTGATTTTATTAGTTGAGGCGAGTAAAGTCTCTTGACTCTGTGTCATTGTCTCAGTCCCTGGTTAACTCACAATGCTACAACAGGCTCCGCTTTGCAGAAGAAGGCAGATAAAGGAATATATCTTCACCTTGTACAGTGCACCGAGAGCTGGGAGTCCACTGCCGACAGGAGGAGTGAAGAGGAGGAAGAGGAAGAAGATGAAGGCAACAGCAATGGACTCCCGGCGTCTCCGTCAGGCTCACACACATAAACAACAACAAACAAACACACATACACACACACACACACACACACTCCATTTCCCACAGATGGATGTGTTGGCTTCCGTTTGCTGCTCACTGATTTGTACACTTTATCAATGTAACCAATTGTGAGAATAAACAGCATTATAAAATAGACCCACTGGCTTTTTTGTGTGTCTGTGTGTGCATTAGTGCTACAACTAATGATTATTTCATTGATTATTCTTTTTTATTATTTCTTTAAACCTGAGTTTTATTAATTCAGTCCAACATTTTCGTCACGTGACCCTTTAAAATGAAGGAATCTCAGCCTGTGACTCCCTGAGCAGTCAAACCAAAGTGATTTTTTTCCTTCTGAAAGTGTTTCATTTGAATAATTTATCAGAGGTCTGAAGAGGTGATGGAAACAAAAGTCTAAAAGATAAATGTGTATAATAGAGTTATTATATTTCTTTTCTCATATGGCTTCTTCTTCATCTTGTGCCACCATAGATTTCTCTTTTTAATTTAGTCTTATTTAATATGAAAATGCCAATTACATGTTCTAAAGACAACCTCATCCTGCTTATTTTGTCGGAATAAGGGACTGTGTAAAAGTTACTCTGGTAGGGAGGGGGGCTTAAAGACAACTTTTTCAATAAGTCTTACAGGGGAAAAATGAAAAAATAGAGACCTTCTCCTGCTCCCTTAATAAATGTAGTCTACCCTCCCTAAAGTAAAAAATACATAGCCCCCTCCCCTGTCTGAGCCCCATCCTCCATCTTAATAATTTACATACTGTCCCTAACTGTTAAAAATCTTGTTTGTAGTAAAACAGCTGAATTCAGACACACATTTTTTTATTATTTCTTAGTTACCTTTTATAATCTGCCACCTTCACATTTAAATACATTCCAGCACACAAAATTAAGCAGATTGGAAACAGCAAAAATATGTTTCACTATAAATAATATAAATGCAATATTTTTTGGGGGGGTTGTTCATTTTATGATCATTACTGACTGGTAGAGTGTCAGTTTGCTGATAATCTCATTTACCCCATCAGTGAGCCTAAACCCCAACTTTATCTAAACTAGGCAGAGACACTGAGGAGGAGGATGCAGACGTAATGGTGTGCTGGGTGTGGAGGGTCGTGGATGGAGGCTGCGAGGGAGAAGCACCGTTGCTGCTGCTCAGAGAGCTGGAGGTCGAGGAGGAAATGGGTGGAAGAACAAAACCTGCGGGCTTCAACTCTTTCTCTGGTCTGACCACCTTCACGTGGCCCTTAAATAGGCTTCCTGGTTTAACGGTGTCCTTCGGTGTTTTCTCGGCACGTTCAGGCTCTGTGTTTTGTTTCTGCACCTGCTGCTTGGAGGATGTGTGGAGAGCAGTAAGTGGAGCAGGGTGACCAGGGGAGGGGTGTTTTCCAGCAGAGGTGAGAGTGCCAGATTTGTCCTGGGCCGTGATCGGAGACAAGTGTGTGGAAGGTTTTGCTGAGGAGGATATGAATGTCAGTGTAAGACGAGGTATCCTTCTTGGTTTACTTTTCGTTGGACCTTGCAGATGCCATTTGTGATGTGCCTGTTTTTTCTTTTTTGGTTTCTTCTTGTGGCTTTTAGGAAGATACTTGGAGACTGTGGGAATCCTGTTCGAGCGTCGTTTGAGCTTGCGCTTGCGTCCTTTAAGCCCTCTTCTCTTCCTTTCTCCATTCCCCCCCTTATCCTCAGTGTTTCCCTCCTCCTCTCCCTCCACGCTACACTTGACGTCTCCCTCACCTTTCTCTTCTTCATGGTCTGAATGTGCAACTGGATCTTGTCCACTCTCAAGCTCACTTCCTGTCTGCGCTGGCCCCTCTTGGCTGGAGGGGGATGAATGTTTACTGGTGGCTGAAGCTGCCCGATTCTTCTTACTTTTCCCCTTTTTACCAGCTTTTGATTGATCAGGAATTATTCCACCCAGGAGGCCCTTCGCTGCTGCCCTCGCCAGCACATCCTGGACTGTTTCTACCTTAGTGGGATCCGCCTGAAAAAGCAAAGGCAGTTTAAAGATTTGATGTGAAGATACAACACATTAAAACTACAAGTCTCCTGGGTAACATTACACCAAGGAGATCTATACAACATAACACAACGCTGTAGAAATGAGCTATAAACTGAACCTGCAGAGGAGGAGGAGGAGAGGGGAGTGGTCGCAGGAGGTTTGATGACTTTCACACCTTCACAGACAGAGTGTGGGACATCATTTTGAAAGGAATCACTGTCCCCAGCCACTTATCTTGTTCCCTCTCTGGTTAAGTGCTCCTTTTCCTGTCTGTGCTGGCCTCTCTTTAGTGTACTGTGTTATCATGCTAACATTTACTGATTGCTACTAAACAAAAAGTACATCTGAGTCTGATGGGAATGTTGTTAGTTAAGCAAGTAGGCTATTTGCTCTAAAACCGAGGTTTGGACAAAATGAAAATTTATGATAACGCTCAATGAAAAGTTATAATTCATCTTGCGGGAAGATGAATGTCTGTACAAAAATTTCATGCCACTAGATCTTTTTCACTGCAGACATTTTGAGCTGTCAAAGCAGGAAAAGCACAGGTGTAAATAATAATAGTAACGATGGCTCCATCCTATTAATCGTCCCAGTAAGCTGCGTCAGTGAGTGAGCATGCACAGTACCTCATCTAAATGCAATGCAACCATCGTTAATGTTATTAATTCCACCTGTCCTTGTTTAGACAAGTCCAAATGTCTACTGTGAAAAGAGTCTCTCCAAAGTGGTGAACTGACCAACATTCATGGCTAAAAAGAGAAAGAACCAGGGAGAGATTATTATGTCTGTTCTACAGGGAGCTCAATATTATTATCTATTGATTCAGGGTGGAAACAAAGCACACAGGCAGCAATCATCCGCCACACCAAAACACACAATAATTTTGTGCATATGCACGAGAGGAAAATGGTGTCTGTATCTTAAGTGACATTTAAACAGTAGAAATCCCTTTGGATCTCTTCTTCTTGGCTTTTGCCTCCTCCTCCTCCTCTTCCATCTCCACACTTTCTCTTGTCTAATGAAAGTTGAATGACGTTCAGCACACTGCTCAAAATGCTGCAAATGTATATTTTATTCACTCTTCAGTGTTTAATCTGCCTTTACATGTTTTTTTTAATTTTTCTAACTTTGATTGTAATACATGCTTTGAGTCATAAACCTCATACCTTTTATTATGCTGCCAAAATGTGGATTTGAATTTGTAAATTTGAAATAAAATTTGTGAATTTGCAATAAAATATGGCAAGTAATTCGATAAGTACACTAGAGAGAGGCATGAATGATGGATCAGATGTGTTCAAAATATTAAAATATTAAAGTTTTTTTCAGCTGTTCTTAGACAGAAAAATCACATTTCTAATGTGGTCCCACTTTTGGTCCAGAAACATCTCAACAGCTGCTGGATGGATGTCATAAAGGTTTCTGCAGACATTCATGGTTCCCAGACATGTATCCTAATGACTTTGGTGATCCTCTGACTCTTCCTTTAGTGCAACATGAGGTTGACGTTTATGGTTTTGAGCGAAATGTCTTGACAACCTTTGGAAAGATAACCATTTAGTTTGCTACACATTCATGTTCCCCTCAAGATGAATTGTAATTACTGTGGTGATCCCTTCATTTTCCGTTTAACACCACCAACAGGTCCAAATTTCAATTTGTCCAATATTTTGGTTTATGATCAAATACCAAACTAATAACATTCCTGTTTAGCTGTATTTACTGTTTAGTGCCAATTAGCATGTCAGGATGCTAACATCTTAAACTAAGATGGTGAACATAGTAAACATTATATCCGCTTAACCTTACCATGTTGTCATTGTGAGAATATTAGCATGCTGAAATTAGCATTTAGCTCAAAGCAAGTACAGTCTCAAAGAGTCTTATTTTTCTTACTTCAACAGCAGAAAATATAATTTGCAAACCTCAAAGGTTTAATTATGGTGCCAAATGTACATTTTATGATGAAATATTGAAGACAACAGTAGCCTACTAGAGATAGCATGAATGATGGCAGCCTGTCAGATGTGTTTTCAACAAATTACATTTTTTTCAGGCTTTTTTTCACCAGAGGCTTTTGGACACATAACACCCATCTGTTTCTAATCAATATGTCTGTTTTCTGACTTTTTAAAAGAACAATTCAAAGGACACTTCTTGCCTCACCCCTTCTCGATGTGTCTCTTTCTTTCTGTCTCTCTAGGCTGCCATGTGTCTGTTTCAGATCCTTCCTTCAGATCCCTTTAAATCGTCCCCGAGCACAGTTTGACTGGTGTGGAGTCATTCATCTGAGCCGCGCTGAACCACCTCAGAAGTGTCAGTGAAATGAAATCTGCAGCCGCAGCTCTGATGTGATGTGACTCACCATGAGAGTGAGCGTCAATCTAATTAGACACAGTGATCATTAGATTTTAAATTACTGCACTGCCACCAGACAGGTGAGCAAGACCTGCCTCTGTACACGTGTGTGTGTGTGTGTGTGTGTGTGTGTGTGTATTATAAAGAAACAAACACACACACACACATACACACACACACACACACACACAGAGGCACAGTCCCCTCCCTGCACCATTTTTTCGAGCTGCAGGAGATCAAAGGAGCAGCATCTCATTTCCTTCTGTTGTATTTTTCTTCTTTTTATGAGTGGAGCGAAGGGAAAGAAAGAGGAGGGGGCAAATAGATGGAGCAACGAGGTGATGCAACAACACTGGAGGGGTGGAGGGCGGGCTGGAAGAACGATACAGAGAATTATCCATTCATCTTTGCTCCAAAGTACTGAAATGTTTCAGCGGCTCAGGCGTATTTCATCTTTAACGCGTCTCTTTTTATGGAGTATTGAAATAATGCTGCAGTGTTTCAGGGAGCGATAGTATGTGTGTGTGTGTATGTGTGTGCGCAGACAAGCAGAGCGGACCGACCTCCCAGCAGACAGACAGTAAAAGAGTGCAGCCTCAGCATTATTGGAAGGTCTCGTCGCAAAGCAACGAGACACACACACACACACAGACACTCAAACACACACCACAAAAATCTCTATCCACCCTCAATCTTCATACACACAACCTTGCTTTCTACATTTCTCTCACTTTTCTCTCTCTCTATCTCCATGTCTCACACATTTTCTGCCTCCTGTCTCTCACCTGTCGGGACAGTCGAGCCACGAAGCAGCCATTGGTGAACTGAGACGATTCGAGCCTGAAGAACTTGGAGTCTGTTGTGTCTCCTGACTGGGTGTCATCTGGGAAAATCGGCCCGTTCACCCTGAGAGAGCAGATGTGCTGTGAAAGGTGCTATGTTGCGCTTTAACATTAATTCATCACTGCCACATTAATTCGGAGAGCTTTGACTGTAATCTAATGGGAGTATTGCACACAAGATTTGGCAGAATCAGGAAATTATATATTACACACATACATACACATGAGGTACATTAAATAATTTTGACAACCAAATACACCTTTAATATTTTGTCTCTGAGTGTTTTCAGGCAGGTGGGAAAAGGCACAATAATCACTCATAATAGTATGTCGACCTTGAACAGTAGTTCAAGGTCGACATTAGTGCAAAAGTATACATGCACAACTGTTTACTGTAGATGTGGGTTTACTCAGTGTTATCTCCAGACAGATTGTCCCGTTCAGAGCCTCAGGACAAGCATGTTTATAGGCCTCAACGCCAGCTGTCACTGCTGGTTCCTGTATTTTGTACATCTGGCGTAAGAATCCTCAGCATTAGATATGTTAGCAAATGTTGGTTAACAGTCCTCAGTGGACCAAACACTGTCTAAATCCTGTTAAAATATGGAGATGATGTGCTGATATGACCTTTATTCACATTGAAATTCTCAGTGAAAAGCTGTTTTTGGAGGTGAGGTACATACATTTGCACTCACTGCCATTTTAGCTGGGTGGTGACCATTCGTCCACAGCCAAAAAAATATTTAACATTTAGGCCCAGAACTATATTCTTTCAGGAGGCCCAGAATTTGCACTTGTGAGGCTGATTTAATTAGTGAAGTTCTGATATTTGAAAGAAAATTAAAATAATAAGAAGAAAAAGGCTGAAAAACAGATTTGCATTGCCTGCTCTGATTGAAAGTTTTTTGCACTCCTGACCAGCATAGACGTAATCAGAAGTGCTGCATAACCACATCCAACGGTGATGTAATGGTGTACTGACCACGCCCTGGAGAACATTTCAGAAAGTTCACTACAGGAAGTTAAATCTCTGGAGAGCTGCCCTTTAAACTTAAATTTTTTAGAATAATTTCCTAAAGCATCACAAGTTTACAGTAAACTAACATGGAAATATCACACATATGCAAAAACTAAACTAAAATCTGTAAAACCTACACAACCTAAAAGTCAGAGGGAGCTTTATGTCTATAGATACAAGCTATATCTTTACACAGACCTTGATGCCCTTTTTTGGTAAAACAGGCTTGTCACAAAGAGTTTCCCACCATATATTGAGCATATAGCTTGAAGAAACTAAAATAGAGGCAATGTGTGTCAAGGAGACATAAAATTGTTCATAAAAACAACTGAGCAGTTTACTGTGTGTAGAGACATAGAGTGTGTAATGTTTGTTTTACTAGTTCCTCCCTACCAAATTATTTCTTATTAAGGGGATAAAAGTCATAGGATTTTTTTTTTTTTTTAGAAATTTATAGGAATCCTAAGGGATTTTATTGGAACCAATAGAAAAAATACAGATTTCCAATAGGACTGTGAACATCATAAAAGAACCAAAACTTTTTCCTACAGAATTCCTAAAGGATTTTTAGAAATTTATGGGAATCCTAAAGGATTCTATTGGAAAAGATGAAAATCCTATAGGACTTTTTGACTATGATTCTCTCCTGATCTCTACTGTAAAAATCACTTTCAAGAATTAAGAAATCACTTCTCTTTTATGTTTTAGTTGTTGATGGAAAACAAGGTTTTTATATACAAGAAAAACAGTTTGGAAGATTAGCATTTGTCCAGTTTTATGGTTCTGTGTTGCAAACTAGTGCCACGTCTTCTGAAAACAACACATTCAGCACAGTGCTGGATCTGTGTTTTCTTTGTAAACACAGAGGCACTGATGGACTCATCGCACTTTGGTAAGTTGATAAAACAGTTTATGTGACCGAATATAATAACATTTGGATTTCTTTAAGAGGATGAATGATAGGAAATGAGTTGTGTGGAGCAGCAGGCATGAAACAGACTCTGAAATCTTCTCCACCCCATTCACCCCAACTGTAGGATTAACTGCTGTCCCCACGGCAACCGCAGCTGATCCTTTCATCAGCCTGCTGACTGTGACCTCTCAGTCTGTCTCTCACTCTCACACACACAGTCTTACGTATACAGTAAAATACATACAATCTGTGGAGATATGTGACTATATCTGTTATACTTACACTAGACAAACATTATTTACTCTCTCACTCTGTGTGTCTCTCGTGCATTCTTCCCTGCAGTCTGTAATTCTCAGAGATGAAGCTCACAGTAATTGCGTTTTGCATTTAGATACGAATGCAGAATGCAGATGTTGCGTGAGCAGCTTGAGCTGAGCTATTTGTTATGAAACTGGAGGGTGAGCTCATATATTCTCTGTACTTTTAATATATTCTCAGTCAGTCAAGTCAAACTGATGTCTACGGGTGCATGTTATGCTAACAAGACTGTAGTTTACCATCTAAAACAAATTTGAGGCCAGTACAAAGATTTTACAACGGATCTTTTTCTCATAATGCATCATAAGACAACGAAAGTTACTTTTGGCTCTGCTCAGTATTCTTCAAGTCCATCTGAAATCACACTTAATCATTCCTCTTTGCAGTCAAAAATAATGTCAACATGCTTTTTAAAATGTATTATTAATATTTTTGTATTATTAAAAGGAAAAGGTCTTTGGAAAAATATCAGAAATACTGGCTGGGGGTTTGTTTGTTTGACATTAGCTGGCAGGCTACCAGTGTCACACTGTACTGAACTGAGACAAAGTAAACAAACTGCTGTAGCTCCAAGTCATGGACAGCTAGTGTGTCATTAACAGAGATTTTGAAGAGCAACGACCAAACCAGCATCTAACAGGACAAAAGTGACATTTGCAGGTATTTTTACATGCTGTTTAATGTGCTGCAGCTGAGCAGCAAGTTGGCTACCTAGCCTGCTAACTAACGTTAGCGGTGCTCTTTTCCCTGGTGAATGTTTGTTTGGATGCTGAGTTGCAGGACAAGACATGTTCATGTTTGTAAGTTAGATAAGAAGGAGACTTTAGCAGGAGGGTGGGTTGTTGAGAGTCTGTGACTCTTGTGTTGTGTAGCAGGATGCTATCAGGCTCAGTGTGACCATCTGCTCTGCTGATTGAACACCATTATTCTTTATTCAAGATTTAATTAACTGTGTTGAAATAAGGTCTCCAGCTACGTAAGTGGATTGCAGAACCATATTTAATCAAAATAATGTACAACTAGGGGGCACCATCATGAAATCAAAGAATTTAAAATATAAATTTCTCATTTTTGGTTACTGATTCTTTTTCTCAAAGGACTTAGGTTAACCGCTGTACAACACTTAAAAGTTGACATCTCGTTCAAACTCAGAGAAAATAATCACCTGGATGGACAGAATCTAGCTTGTTTATATGTGTGTGCATGTGTGTGTGTGTACCTGAAGGGCAGCAGTCTGGGGTGAGTGTGTGCTTTCTCTAACATTCTTTTCACCAGCTGTTCATTTTCCTCGGGATACACTGAGCGTGTGCAGTAGACCACCGTCTGAACCTTTGGGACTGACGGACGAAGTAAAGGAGAGAACAAAATGTACATGTGTCTTGTATTCTGTAGACTTTTGTTAGCCTTAACTCAATATATTGTATTTTTATTGCTTATGTAAGCTATACCTGGGTTTGTGTGTGTGTGTGTGTGTGTGTGTGTGTGTGTGTGTGTGTGTGTGTGCTGTACACTCACAGGTGAGAGCGTGGGCTAGTAGCCGTGCCTGCTGATTGGTCAGAGTCTGCATTTTGCTCTGGGATACAGAACCGTGAGACAAGTCCTGCAGCAGATCCCAGTCTGTCAAGAGAATGTTTGCATTTGTTTACATTTTTTAATGATATATATAAAGAGACAGTTCTTTATATTCCCATCAAAACTACAACATAATGTTTCCATTCTGTTATTAGACAGTTTCACTCTCAAATTCACTCTTTCTGTTACTTTTTCCATCCCCTCCCTCTCATCTCCATTCATCCACCTCATGCTACATCTCCCTTCTTCCTTGCTTGTTCCCACCACCCTCTGACTCTGGTTACAGGCTCTTTGTCAGCATGAAATATCATCCGAGCCATGTTAGAGGTTTGTAGAATAAGGAAGTCATATTTCTTTGTCTGAGGCAGAAAAATGGTGACAGAAAAATTGCCACAAAATAAAAAAAGCAACAAGTGTGGATGAGATTGATGCAGCTGTGCAGGTTGTTGTAAGTTGACTTACAGAAATAAAAACAATTTCTTTGATTGTCATGAAAAAACATTAATTGCTGCTGGCAACCACCACCACAGCTTCCAGCAAACAGGAACATGATCTCAGACTGGATAATAAAGTGAAACAAAAAGGTAATTCTGTCTTGATGGTCAGGCTCTACTTTCTCCCATGTTACATACCTCCATGTTCACAGTGGATGGTGGGCACTGGGTCATTTAGGGCTGAGGACGAGCACTGAGGAAGCACTATGATGACCTTTAAACGCTGGACAGCGGCATCCCATTCATCCAGACTACAGAACGCTTCTGACAACACTCTTACATCTGCATGGGACATGAATGAGCATCAGGAAAGAAATGCACATGTATACATGAACATTAATTATTAACATTTTACAACAATGTATTTATGTGAAATAACAAAACAAAGCAAAACCCTAAAACTTACTCAAGGCACATCATTTAACAACAATGTGTAAACCCAACAGATGTTGTGGGGAACACCTGTACATCACTAAAGCAAGGTGAGAAGTTTCACTAAAGCAAAAACAAGATCTTTCAAGGGGTGTTAAGTTACTTTAAATATGATTTTGACTCTTTAATGTCTTTTTTACCACTTACTTTTAATGTCCATTTGTGTGAGCAGTTCCTGTATCTCTTCCACCTGTGAAGGTGTGTGATCAGCACCACATACCAACACGCGGCCTGAGTGAGCAGCCCCGAGGGCTATGTGAGCCACAGTCATGGCTGAGAAGGACCCCACTACCAGGACATCACTGTTATCAAACAGCAGGGGGCGCAACACGGTCACTGCAACACACACACTCCTGTCCTGCAAAGCAATGAAGTTGCACACACACACGTATTATTCACACATTAAGGAAAACTTTCTTCTCAGGGTTTATTTGTTGACTCAGCTGCACCCGTCAGCATTACAGACCGCTGTGCTGCTAAACGAGCTAATTCGGAGGCAAACTTACTCCTTTAACTCAGTTAAACTCACAAAGTAAACTAACTTTAAACTTCACATCACAACAGGGAATCATCTGCAGTAATGTGAAGCTCTGACAAAGAATTTATAGCCAGCAGCTGAAGTAATTAATCACATTTTGTCCTGTAGACTTTATTAAATATATTATAGTGCATTTTTGGGGACTTTATGTAGTGTTTCTCTGAAGTCAGTAATTTTGCTTTCACTTAACCTATTGAGGCAGCGTAGAATATAAATGTTATTGATGCTCCTTAATGCAGGAACCATGAGGATTGAGGTCGTGTGTGATGAATGGTTTGCCAGCAAAGATAACAAGAGAAATCTGGCTTTGCTTTGTTTGTGCACTTTATTTAGTAATTTCAATTTTGTCCCCACTGAAAACAATCCTCCCTCCTCTCAGCCTTTTGACACCTTTAAGATCATATCTAACAATGTTCACCCCTTTAAAAAGTTTTTTATTTTTACTCAAGTATATCTATAAACCAGTACTTCTGCTTAACTAAAGAATCATTAAAAAGACAACACTTCTACTTCATTGGGACACTGTTGTACTCAGACAGTCTCATTCTTCTAAAATTATCTTCAAAAGCATGTTCCTGAGAGAGGAAAGCATGTTTCTCTTCAGTGATTTATATCTATATTTGGCTGAATGACTCACTTCACTACACACACAGAGTCCCACCTGTATGTTGAGAGCATGTGTCATTGTGAGGCTGCTGTGCTGGAGCAGAGCGTGACGATGTTGGGAGAAGATGAGTGTGTCTGGACAGAGAGGGTCCCTGCAGAATGTCAATTCGCTGATGTCAGACATGTTCTGTACTTCACGCAAGCCGTCGCTTCGCAACGCCTCACATACTTCTTCAACACTACAAATGACAAAGGAGAGCTGTTGGATCAAAATGTTGGAGCTTTATTCAAGAAATCAGTCATTTTTTCACATATTTACAACAAACATTGTTAATATAACCGTTTATTCCAGTGTTTTGAACAGTATGTTATCATTCAGCTTTATAACCACAGGAACAGATACGCCCCAGTTACCTTCACTGACCATTAACCTCGTACTGCAATAACCCCCAAACAGAACCTGTCACTTTAAAGTCACAGTCTTTTCATAAACAGCCACCCTGTTAAACTTTAACACTTGTCTTTAAACTGACATCCTGTGCTCCCACATGCCAGGTAATCCCTGCTGATTCACACCCAAATACTCTGGAGTGTGACAGACAGAAGAAAGGTGGGGAGCAATTGAATACTATAAGAATTTAATATGCTCACTTTGTTCCCAAATATCTAATTGCACAAACACATAAAGGCGTTGAATGGCAGCATCTTTTGCAGTGCGCCACCAGAATGATTATAGACATTTTCCACTATATTTGACTGAAAATTGAAAGCAAGTGGAAAATAAGAGCAGAATAAATGTGTTTGCGTACCTGGTTTTGAGAGTATTGACCCATGCGTAAAGTGGCAGAACTTTTGCTCGGTGCTGTTTAGTCCTCACAGGAGGAGACAGAATACAGGAAACACTCTGCAGATTCTGCTTCACCCTGCAGCGAGCGAGAGACGCTGCAAGCTTGGTCTTACACCTGTAAAGAACACCCACCATACCACAGCTAGCTTCATCATTAACATACTGCAAATCTTTTGTGGGATTGTTTCTTGAATAATTGTGGTTCAAGAATTTCAAAGGCGCATTAGCTTTATATCTACACACACCTGTGCAGACTGCTTTCCAGATCCCTCACTTCATGGTGAGGCTCCTCCCCTTCTGTTGTTGAACGTTCACGCAGCAAAAACCTTCGGTCCTGGAAGTCAAACAGCATCACCAGCGCCAATGGCAACATGTTGCTGGACTGCAAAACAGGACCCCTTTCATCATCATTATTGTAAGGATCATTATTATAGTCATTATCAGTATTTTAATAATCTTCAGTGGTATTATCATCTGTTTCATCTTAAAGGGGATGTATCATGTACAATCCCAGGTCTATATTTATATTCTGGGGCTCTACAGTTCAAAAAAGTCCTTATTTATTTTACACTGGCCCTTCATGCAGCCCCTCAGTTCAGCATCTGTCTGAAACAGGCCCCTCTCCCGATGATCCCACTCTGTTCTGATTGGCCAGTTCTTTGAAGCCACCCCTCAGCAGATATCAGCTGGCTGCGGAGACCACATCAACAAACCATGAAACAAACTATAGTTGTAGGATTACACCATTTTTTCTTGTTCTTTACTCAAAATGGAAACTTCTCAAATACACCCGTACATGTTCGAGCTGAAATCTGATCCAAAATATCAGAGTGGACAATGCAAAGAACACATGGAAAAACCTTAGCAACAAAGACTATGGAAAGGACAGCCATTTATAGGCATGCGCGACGAGCTCAGCTTGTTGGCAAGTTAGAAAAAACCATTGCAAAGGAAGCATTCAGAGCAGGTTGAAGCCTGAACTTTTGACATGCACAAAGCATCTATACATACGTTGACCTCAAGTTTTGGAACTTTGACCATGTTTAGCATTGATATCCAACATCATGACAGTATATAAATGACAGAAAACCAGAAAAATATAATACGTCCCCTTTAAACCTGCATGAATGGTCACTTGGGGGCAGCAGAAACAATCTGTAAACACCACTGACATATCACTTTTTAAGTTGTTGTGGCGAACAGTTGCTTATTTGCAGATCCAGGGCAACATTATCATTAATTTGGACTTTCTGGCCACCTGATGAATGTAAATCCAACATTCACTCTCTTTTTACTGCTAGATCTTTGGCCGCTAAATACTCTGCTATGTTTACCAGCTAAACAGTAGGTTTAGGTAGAGTATTTTTGCTGAAATCAGCTATAAACAACACTGAACAGTGAGAGTGAAGCAAAACAGTAAAGCTGCAGGCCAGAAAACCAAAACAATAAGCTGAAAGATGCTAAAAGGCTCCACAGAACTGAGCAGATCTGCACATTCAGGTGTAAGTTCTTTGTGGATTCGTTATATCAGTGACTCCTTTCACATACACAAGTAGTTATGATATAAGCAGGTCCTTTCTCACTCTTCCTTTTCTTTCCTTTATGGCTGTGTACACACTATATTTCCCCTCATCTCCTTTTCTCATGGTGTGTGTGTGTGTATATGTGTGTTAGAGTCAGAATATGTATGTAGCAGCGAAGAGGTGTGTGGAATTTCAAAGAACTGTGTCAGAGCTTTTATAGTCATACTTGCTGACTAACGACCTGTCAGCCTATTCTCTATGTTTTACCCATCCCTCAATAAAGTCATCATTTACACACCCACACACAGACTATGTGTGTTTCTTTGTCCACATATGTGTCATTGCACAGTGTTTTATAGTGTCATTTACAGTCTCACAGTTGGAGAGCGCGTCTGCCTCACTCCTGTATGCATCATTTGCCGCCTGTAACGGGCCCAACTACGTACAGATCTGAATACAAATGGCCTTTAACTGCATCCCTCACCACCATTTTACCATATTCTGGTGCAGCACAGTCAAATAGACAGAGAGATCACAACCAATCTGAATATTGAGAACAACTTCCAGAGACAGTTCAACGGTCAGTGAGTGAGTGGTGAGGTTTTGTTTATTAAGTTGGTCATGTCAAATTCTGATGGGACTCACAATATGCTGAGAAATGTGGAAGCAGCTGTCCATCATGATGTCTTCAAGTAAATCTTGGTCTAAGGGGAAAACAATATTGTTGATAGATTAAAAATGAAACTGTCTGTTGGATTTCATATATATAAGACACACTAAAGCTAATCAAGATAAATATATACATAAAAATAGAAACTACAAATTACAAATAAATTATTTAGCAATGCAGATAGGCTTAGTTTTATCAGGACACGTTTGAACATATTCATCTCTGAGATGCTTTTGATCACCCCAAAAGAAAGGTTAAAGGTTAACATAATTTTGTTTTGTTTATGCAATAATGAAAATTTACATTTAAAAGGTATGTAGCAACATTTCTTTAGAAAAATGGTGTCTTAGTTACTCTAGATAATCCACAGACTTCCCTGCCAACAGGTTTTGTAGGGACTATTTCTTCTGCAGAAAGTAGTTACAATGAAAATGAAAAAAAAAAAAAAGTAAAAAATGAATGTATTAGGAAACGTGTCATTTTGTGGGGTTTGTGTGATGCTTGCGAGAATTTATCCACCATTTTACAGCTGTAACATTAGCAACGTAGTAGGCTATGGCGGAGTCTATAATGTAAGCATGTGTTGACATTGTTTTTGTAATTACTCTCACTGCCAGAAGGGGGAGACAAAAGTCCTGCACTCTAGCTTTAATATGACGATTGTGTTCCAGATTCATCCAGAATCCAGGATTCATGAAGCAACATTATTATTCATTTGGAGCTGTGTTTCTGTCCACCTGACAAATCTGAGTCCAATGTTTATTCTGGTTTTAGCTTTATTTTGGTTGTCACAGGCTCCTGAGGGAAATATTTGGCCCTTTAGCTGCTTAATCCTCCACTATGTTCACCAGCTAGATGCTAATTTTGTCTGTCTGCTGTTTGTACAGTTTATCAGAGCTTTTTTTCTCTGCAGCCCAAAACAAGAACAGTGAGAGAGAATCAAAACAGTAAAATTGCAAGCTAGAAAATCAAAACAATGAGCTGAAAGGCACCAAAACACTCCATAGAGTGTAATAATTCTCCATGGATTTCTCACTAGAGACATGTTTCCCATTATGTGTAGTTTTTTTAAAGCTTAAATATGTTTTTTTTTAATACTTTGGGTGAACCTAATGACACACCCTACATGAGAGGTCACATATATGTAAAACTGTGTGTGCATGTGGTTTTGTTTGTGTGTGTGCTCATGGCATGCTGCCTCCTCTTATCTCCTCCCCTACAGACATCTGCTGCACCTCCGGCTCAAGTAATTTGCAGTCACATGGAGAAATGAAATGTATGACTATGTACTGTTTAATCTACAGTATGCGGTTGAAGCTGCTATTCAGAAGTGAATATTGGAGTTGACACATACTGCAGCTCCACCACTATTCATTATAGAGATAAGGCTTCCTTATAGGGGGTGGGTGAGGTCCGCTGAGGTAGCAGTAGAGTAGATCAAATTAATTTCTCTCTGACTTTATGTTCAACCATCATCCCATTCTTTCCAGGCAGAGTGTGCGCTTCTACTTAAATCTCAAAAACTAAATTTGGTAAAAGGATGCTGAGATTATCCTAATTTGCTCACTTCAGAAATTCATACACACAGTAATTAGACTGACACGCTGGCATACATTTGAGTGTGTTGAAGGCCAGTTGGTAGGCCTGTCTCTGTGTGGTCTTGTCTCCGCTCTCTTGTAGCGGTGTGTCCGTCTTCTTCGCATAATGCAGAACTTGATGTGTGACCGGCTTCTCCGTACGCAGCCGCTGGAAAATGCCTGCTGCCTGCAGGTAGGCTTCATCTGACAGAGAAGAGACTGTGGGGAGACGGAGGGTGAAGAATAGAAGAACAGCATGAAGTGGTGAAATAGGAAAGGGAAGGAGGAAAAACAGGGGAGGTTGATATAGTGTTGAAGAAGTGAAATGGAGGGAGGATAAATGTAATGAAAGGAAGGGAGAGATGTTAAAGGAGGAAAGAAAATAGTGATGTCATGGAAAAACATGGAAAATGTATAAGTTACAGTGCGTACCCTGAGAAGTGATACTGTTTATTGATACTGTAGGTGCTCTTTTCAAAACAGTATAAGGTTTACATTCTGGTAATATGGGTTGGCAGCAGACTTTTTTCACAGCAGACATTTTGACTTGTCATAGCAGGAAAGGGTTTTACTAGTAACATTAACAATGCCTCTGTTCAATTAAAGTGTCTCAGTCAGCCATGACAATGTGACAGGGAGCCAGCATGCACAGTATCAGGACACTGAAGCTGAAGCAGCTAATCATTTTTCAACAGCCATCATTAATTTTTATTATGTACACTTATGCTTTTCCTATTGTGAAATGCCAATATATCCCAAAAGAACTGAAACTTTATGGATAAAGTTTCAACATTTGGATTCCTGAAAGTACTGAGGTGGCTTCATCTGGCTTAAACAGCTCAGCTATAGGTAATTGTAAGCTGAGACCACGCACAGCTGTATCTCAGTGTCTGAGTGTCTTTCTTTTTTAAATTAAAGCCCCAGGCCATTATTCCATGTATAACTGTTGCTCTTATCATCATATGATTGATTAGTGTTCAACCACACTTCTCACACTCACCTGCTTTATAGATGTTAAAATCCGAAGAACCCTTACAGTGTACTTTGAAATAAGTCTATTTGAATATCTACAGTATGACATAAAACAATGAAAGATTCAGGATCTCACCCGGGGAAAGAGAAGATGAATGAACATGGGGAAGAGGAGGAAACGGAGAGGAGAGAGGCTCCTTGTCTGTCTGATGACTTTGGTCTTGATGTGAGATGAACATCTCCTCTGTCACAGAGCTGCTTTTCACATCCTTGCTGGAGCCCACTGATAGACAGAGGGAGGCGGATTAAGGATGAGTGTGATTATGTGCTTTTTGCTCATGTTACCGGACAGAACAGCAGCATGAAGACCTTACCTTTGCCTGCCATGATCACAGCAACAAAACCAAATACTTGTCAAACACTCCTGTGAACAATCCTTCTGTCTCTTTCTCTGTCATGTTCGCTCCAGCCTCCATAACACCAACTAGCATCTGACCAGTTAGAAATATAGTTTGTTTACACAGCTGAAATTGAGCTCTGCAAATGTAAATAAGACGCATAGCGTCAGTCATGGCTGATATGTGATCCCCACCTTCCAGTTTCTGTGAATGTGAGACAGTGCCGCTGTGGGCCGCTGTGGATAATTGGGCTCCTCCTGGTTCAATTAGGTGGCCACTCAGATACATTAGCATTAATAAATAATAAGCTGCTGTCCGACCCTGGACAAAGGTCCACCTCTCACTGACCTGCTTCACTCATCCCTGTGCAGCTGCTTCTGGGCTACACACACACACACACACACACACACACACACACACACACACACACACACACACACACATCCATACACACACACATGTGTGTGCACACACACACACACAAAGTTTTGCAGGACATGGTTTAAACCAGTCATGTGGGTGTTGCAGGTGACATCACTTGACTTGACAATAAGAGTTTGCACATAAGGATCCAAAAGTTCAGGGGCCACTGGATTAATAGAGAGAAACACTGACAGAGTGTAATCGGCTTTTACAGCACTCATCAATGTTTAAGCACAAAGATGGAATTGACCAGAAATGTGCAACGTGTCCAATAAGGCCATGTCAGTGCAAATGGAATAAATTAATGAATATCAAACAGCAGTGATTTAATGAGTATGAAGCAGTTTCTATCCGTCGCAGGAGAAACTTTAAGTCCACTTTAGAGGAGCAGCGCTGGAAGAAAAGGCTACAGCAGCTTAGTGTAATCTGCATAGACGATGATAGGCTGTTTAAAATTGCATAGCAGGTCTTACCTTTGTCATTCAGAATCCTCCTCACGGGAGCAACGCAGTTCATCATCTGAAATATGCAGCCTGAGCAAGAATCCAGACTCTAACTATGAACCACAAACCAGCACTCCTCTGTCTAAAAGTGTTTCCTGCTCCACATCACACAGTGTCCCTCTTCATACACTCATCACCTCTCTGTCATGCATGGTTTTGCATGCCCGTCCTGAGTTTGAAATGCCATGGCAACAATATGATAATGAAGGAGGCTCTTCCTCTCTGTGACATATGGACAGTAAAATATAAAATATATACCCCGTATAAGACATTTTTTATTATTTAGAGGTTATCATCACATATTATAACTCTTAGACCTCTTTTAAAGACTGACCACTTTAATTGACTGCTTTATTGGTTGATGCTCTTTATAGATCTATTTATCAGAAGAGATAAATAAATAAAAATGAACAAACATATATCATCTGTACTGAGAGGCAGTGATGGAAATTGAATGTATTTGTACAGTACATGTGTGTTTGTGTGTAGGGGTAATGAGTTGGCAAATGCATTAAATAGCATGTGATACATGCCAGTATACAGTATCAAGCCTGACCAGTTGGACCCGTTGTGAACTTCATTCATACTGCACTGTCCTCTAATGAGTGGCTGCAAGGAGGCATCAGACAGGCAGATCAGACTGAGGCTGCTCCCTGCTGGCCACCGTACTGCAGTGCAGCACAACTCAAAGTGTGGTTGAAATGGATCTGACAACTTCTTCTTACTACAACTACTAATAATAATTATAATGCACATGAAAAACATACAGATACACACAACATACACTGTACACATGGTCATATATGCACAAATACATTCATACCCTACACTCACCTGCTACTTTATTTGGCACACCTACAGTAGCTAAAACTAAACCAGTCTAATACAACAAATCTGCAATAAATCCTACCTTCATGAATGTTATAATGTTCAGTTTTTATTAATCTCTTTTAGAGAGGGGTTGATTTATTTTTTTATAATATTATGTCAATATCTTATAATTCATACAGTATAAAGGGGATGGACAAAGTATTAGAAATACTTCAAAGTACAACCCCATAAAGTTCAACAGCTCCACAAACTAAAGCCTCCAAAATGACCATAAATCATAAATCAACTGCTCTCTAAAACATTATAACCTTCATGACGGTTGGATTTATGGGCTGTTGTATAATACTGTATTAGTTTAATCTAGGTACCCAATAAACTGGCAAATGAGTGTATATTTCATAGTGAATTTGCACTTTCTTTTTCTTTATACTCCTAATCTACCTCACTGCATTTTTAAAATGTGTAAAACTTCAACAACTTTGCACACTTGTCTAATGTATATCTATCTATCTATCTATCTATCTATCTATCTATCTATCTATCTATCTATCTATCTATCTATCTATATCCTCACATATACTTCCACACATGCATACATCGTGTTCTTTTAGGTATTTTATTTAAGACTACAACAGAAGGACAAAACTCCTGCCAAAGTGCATCTTCCTAATGACAATGAAACCCGTGAGATACAAGCATGTGTGCATCAATTTGCAGGAAAAAAGTGTTACATTGGTTCCCATCATGTTGCCACATTCTTTCCCACACAGTATTTACTATGTATCAGTCAAGCACTGCATGAGCAAACATGCTCTAATTTAGTTAACCTTTTACTCCTGACAAATCAAATGAAGGAAATGTCATCTTGCATACCACAAAAATGTTGGGAGACAAAAAGATGATCATTTGTTATGTTCTGAGTTTAGTTATGTACAAAGCTCTGGTGGTGGAGACCTGTGATGACCCCTGCCTAACCTACCTGAAGTGTATTGATGTTGGTGTGGTAATGCGTTATTGTTTTATTCTTGTGTGTCCATAAAGGTATCTGGGAGAATGTGGGTGTGGCAGCTAAGCTAATGCTCTCATAGGGTAAAAGAACAACTCCCAGCGTTGGTCATGCTCTCGCTCTCACCTTGACTCATCCCAGCCAGCAGCTGCAGGCTTTTGCTTTTAGTTTGACTTTAGTTTTGTTTTTACTCCACAACACCTTACACTTCTTTGTTCATGGATTCACACCTACATTACTAATGTTACTGACTGACACACTCTATATTTGTAATTATTTCTTCAGTTGTTTACTTTATTATAATAAATATCCTTAATTTACTGCCATCAAAGAATTTGTTTTGCTGCCTGACCTTAATCCTAACCTCGAAAGCATTCCTCTGAAAGGTTTGTGTATGGAGTGTTACAGTAGACATTACATAATATAATAGTTGCCCACACAGGCTGCATTATCCACTCTTTACACATTTTATTTGCATATGGCAGCATGAGTCAGTACATCTATCAGCAGCTTATGTAGACTTGTGATTTACAAGTTTAGACTGGTCTGTTCAATGAAAACTAACTAAACAAGGAACACCACAGATTTGAATTTGAATTGCAATCCATTCAATTCAATTCAATTGTTGTTTTGTTGTTGTACATACTGTACCGGACTGAAATATTGTCCAATACAATCTCAATAAAAATAATTTAGTAAAAAGGGATTTTAATCATGTATTGGGTTTTGTTTTCCATTACATCTTATTTAACAGTTGAAGGCCAAAGTTTTATTTACATTTTACATTACATTTTGTCAATTGGCAGATGACTTTATCCAAAGTCACAATCAAACAATCAAGCATTAGAGGAAAGTGACTCTAAAAGAGCTGTGGTGCAAATTCTCAAGTAGCTGACCAGGTACAAATACAAAAAAATCAAAGTAATGTATGACTGGAAGTAGATAAGTGCATAAGAAATACCATAAACAACAAGAAAGTATTGCAACAATTACAGTACTAAAAAGTGTCTAGGTGTTCAGAGCTGAGTTTTCAGGTGTTTCTTGAACACACCAAGGTAGTGCTTCATCAATAAAAAAGATTTATTGTTATGACACCAAGCAAGTTGTTTAGCTTTGGAAAAGAGTTACTTATAGTACCAATAGTTAGATATTACCTTGCCCTTGCTGTAAAGACAGCACATCAGACTCCCTTTAATCTGATGCCCTAAATGAAAGTGTTTCTATCAGACCAACAGGGGGAGACATTTTCCTGGGTGCTGTTTTATTCTTGCAGTGAATGACCGATTTCAAAGCAACTTTCTGGCCTCTGTTTGATCGGAGTACTTGACCATTAAGAATGTATGAACCTGACTCTTCACATCAATCTTTGTGCTGCAGTTTTGAAAAATAGCAAGGTGCAGGCTGAGCTCAGCACCCACACTAGCATAGATGAATCCAGTGTCTTATTTTAATTGTGATAAACCCTGAAGGCTCAAAGAAAGTTGGTGTTTGTAGTTTACTAAAGCTTTGTAAGTTAGAGTACTTGTCTGAAGAAGGCAGGAGGGGGGTTTATCAGTGTGTGGAAAAACCACAGTGAGCTTTTTGGGGCCAAATGAGCCTCACTTCTCTGCGGGTGAGAGTACAGCTGGAGAGATTATCCCATCCAACACGCGTCATCAATGTCGCCTCACAACAGGGCTCCAGTTGCTCTGTATGTGTTGTGTGTGTGTTTGTGTGTGTAACAGCGTATTCAATAATCGGCCCGGTTGGAGACGGCGGGTCGTGCGGCTGTAAGCCGACCTGGAATTTTCTCAATAAAGGTCTAATCTTTACGGGAAGCTGTACAATGCTGGAAAGGAGTTTCTCTCTTTTTGTCCCCCCCCCCCCCCCCCCCCCCCCCCCCACTCTCTTTAATCAATTCACCTACACACTCACACCATCCAACCTCTCAATCACACTGATCATACACTCACTATTTTACTCCTTTCTTTTATGTGTGTGTGTGTTGTCTATCTGAGTGACCTTGAGTTGATCTACTAGGGGTCACGTATGCTACACTCAATCATCAAAACTATGTGGACATTGGGGCATTACACTCATACGAGCTTTACGAACATCTCGCCCCAAAACCTGCTATTACAGCCTTCAGTCTTCTGGGGAGGTTTTCGACAAGATTTTGGAACATGGCTGCAGGTATTTGCTCCCATTCGGCCACAAGCGTATTAGTGAGGTTGACCGCTAATAAGGCCTGGCTCACAGTCGGCGTTTCAGTTCATCCCAAAGGTGACGGATGGGGTTGAGGTCAGGAATCAGTGCAGGCCAGTCAAGTTCTTCCACACTAAACTGAGGAAAATCATTTATTTTCGGGCCTCGCTGTGGGCACAGAGGCATGCTGAAAAAGAAAACTGTTGCCACAAAGTTGGAAACAGACTAATGTATAATAATTGTGTGCTGTAGCACCAACATTTCCCCTAAAGCAAGAGTTTTATGTTTTCCTTGTTATTGCCGAAAGTTGGACGAGAAGATTAATACTACTCTATGAAGCTACAGCCAGGAGATGATTAGCTTACTTTAGCTTAGCTTAGCATAAAGATTGGAAACAGGGGGGAACAGCTAGCCTAGCTCTATACAAAAATCTAAAATCTGCCTATCAGTAACACATTATAGCTTGTGTGTTTATCTTTGGCCCCTTGGGAGCAGCGGAAGTTGTGAAAATCTATCATATCACCTTTTAAGTTGTTGAACTTGTTAGCAACAATTGCTTATTTACACATCCAGCAGTCACAGAGCAACGTCATTATTCATTTGGAGTCTTGTTTCTGTCCACCTAATGAATGTAAGTCCAATATTCACTCTCTTATAGCTGTTTTTGGGACAAACTCCTGAAAGAAATAT